>NW_027644875.1:0-77403 GCF_032717465.1 Coenobita brevimanus | reverse complement strand
TCTTTACTCAGCGATGGGTACTATATAGATGAATATTTAAACTATAATTTTCCTCAACGCTTCTTTATCAATAATCCTGGTACACTACAATTCCAATGTTTTTTGGCCATAAGTGATAATAGGGACAAACTTCAGCCCCATCTGAAACTCCTGCCAAAGATCTTACAAGAAAGAGTAAAGGAAATTATTAAAATAAGGGAAAGTATAAAAGACTATGACAGTCCTTGGTCTTCCATCTAAATACAACTCAAAAGATGGCTAGCAATAAGTAGTTTTCTTTTGGAACTTTAGGGTTCAAAGAAAAAATCTTCAATTTGTATTTTTTTTATTCTGAAATGAAGAAATGATATTTAAGAAAGTCAGACTAAAAACTATTTTCTGATACATTATTTTACAAAAATATATTAATCTCTCGAACATATGTATTATTACCCTTTAACCCTTTAGTAGACAACCAATTACCAACTAGACAGATGGGTCAGGAATGAGAGAAATATGAATAGGAATGATACACCAGACTTCCCAGATCCAGAAAAATCTTTTTTGAATAAAATATTTTCAGTAATAACCTACACTTGATTATAAATCATATAAACCAAACACAGTTTTCTTTTGGAACTTTAGGGTTCAAAGAAAAATCAATTTGTATTTTTTTTTTATTCTGAAATGGAGAAATGATATTTAAGAAAGTCAGACTAAAAACTATTTTCTGATACATTATTTTACAAAAATATATTAATCTCCTTTAGACCAACTAGACAGATGGGTCAGGAATGAGAGAAATATGAATAGGAATGATACACCAGACTTCCCAGATCCAGAAAAATCTTTTTTGGAAAAAATATTTTCAGTAATAACTTACACTTGATTATAAATCATATAAACCAAACACAGTTTTCTTTTGGAACTTTAGGGCTCAAAGAAAAAATCTTCAATTTGTTTTTTTTTTCATTCTGAAATGAAGAAATGATATTTAAGAAAATCAGACTAAAAACTATTTTGATACATTATTTTACAAAAATATATTAATCTTCTTCAGACCAACTAGACAGATGGGTCAGGAATGAGAGAAATATGAATAGGAATGATACACCAGACTTCCCAGATCCAGAAAAATCTTTTTTGGAAAAAATATTTTCAGTAATAACTTACACTTGATTATAAATCATATAAACCAAACACAGTTTTCTTTTGGAACTTTAGGGCTCAAAGAAAAAATCTTCAATTTGTTTTTTTTTTCATTCTGAAATGAAGAAATGATATTTAAGAAAATCAGACTAAAACTATTTTCTGATACATTATTTTACAAAAATATATTAATCTCCTTTAGACCAACTAGACAGATGGGTCAGGAATGAGAGAAATATGAATAGGAATGATACACCAGACTTCCCAGATCCAGAAAAATCTTCTAGGGAAAAATAATTTTCAGTAATAACTTACACTTGATTATAAATCATATAAACCAAACACAGTTTTCTTTTGGAACTTTAGGGCTCAAAGAAAAAATCTTCAATTTGTTTTTTTTTTCATTCTGAAATGAAGAAATGATATTTAAGAAAGTCAGACTAAAAACTATTTTCTGATACATTATTTTACAAAAATATATTAATCTCCTTTAGATCAACTAGACAGATGGGGCAGGAATGAGATAAATATGAATAGGAATGATACACCAGACTTCCTAGATCCAAAAAAAATCTTTTTTGAATAAAAATATTTTCAGTAATAACCTACACTTGATTATAAATCATATAAACCAAACACAGTTTTCTTTTGGAACTTTAGGGTTCAAAGAAAAATCTTCAATTTGTATTTTTTTTATTCTGAAATGGAGAAATGATATTTAAGAAAATCAGACTAAAAACTATTTTCTGATACATTATTTTACAAAAATATATTAATCTCCTTTAGACCAACTAGACAGATGGGTCAGGAATGAGAGAAATATGAATAGGAATGATACACCAGACTTCCCAGATCCAGAAAAATCTTTTTTGAATAAAATATTTTCAGTAATAACCTACACTTGATTATAAATTATATAAACCAAACACAGTTTTCTTTTGGAACTTTAGGGTTCAAAAAAAATCTTCAATTTGTATTTTTTTTTTATTCTGAAATGAAGAAATGATATTTAAGAAAATCAGACTAAAAACTATTTTCTGATACATTATTTTACAAAAATATATTAGTCTCGAACATATGTATTATTACCCTTTAACTCTTTAATAGACAACCAATTACCAACTAGACAGATGGGTCAGTAATGAGAGAAATATGAATAGGAATGATACACCAGACTTCCCAGATTCAAAAAAATCTTTTTTGAATATAATATTATACTTCCTTTTTTGTGTGTGTGGCTTTGGATGTGCCCGCCTGTAGCCGATTAGGTGCAAGCAAACTGTTATGCAACACTGGTTCAACGATAGCTGAGCTATTTTATTTAAATCTATTCCATCTGATAATAATATTTCTCCCAGTAGGAAGCACAGGCCATTAAAGGCAAACCAGTTACTTATGTAAACTTTGTCTGATTTAGTCTTCATTTTCCTTATTTCCCTTTTAAACTGACCTCTTAGTGTTTGTATTTTTTTAATCACTTCAAATTTGTCCATATTCAGTTCATCGGCTATGGTCTTCCACTTGTCCAGTTTCTTGTTCTTATTTTTATAGTCAATATTGTTTCGATTCCATAGTACCGGTAGAGCTCTATGAGCCGAAGCACTAGCTCCTGCGTCCATTCCATTTTCAGTAACTGGATTTAAACGAGTGATTAGGTTTTTATAGCTTTGGAGATTTAGAAAAAGCTATGGGATTGATATAAGATATTTTTATCTTTTTTTATGATAGCTAATCTACCTTTAAGTTTTTTTTCCGAAATTTTAAAACAATTTTTTTAATGCTTTCAAAAATTAGAAAAACCTATAGAAATAACAAATACTGCTTCTTTTACTTCCAATGATTGCTTATCTACCTTAAGGGATTTTTTTTTCTTAGATCTACAAATTTAATATTTTTTTTGAAGCCTTGAAGATACAAATATTCGATTTTTTTATTTTCAGTAATAATTTATCTATCTTAACTTTTAAAAAATAGGTTATTTTTTTTTCGAAAAGGTAAAATATTATACTTCCAAGTTTTTTTATTATAGGGGTAGCCTACATTTAATTTTAAATCATAAACCAAACACGGTTTTTTTTACAGCGTGTCACTCTAATAGATTTTTCTGAATTTTTCAAAACTACAAAAAAAAAATAGTAGATAGCCAATCATTAAAAAAAAAAGTCGGAAGTATGATATATCACTCCTAAGATTTTTCAGAGTCTCTGAAGTGTAAAAAAAATATGTTGTGTTAGTTGTAGTAACCCTCATCCCCCTCCCTCTCTCTCATAATCGCCTGGCGTTAGTTGGAGTAACCCCTCATCCCCCCCCCCTCTCTCTCTTAAAATCGTCTGGCGTTAGTTGGAGTAAACCTTCATTCTCCCCTCTCTCTCTCTTTCTCTCTGCTGAAGAGATTCATCTGGACTTTGGTGGAATAAATGTACGTGCATTGTGTGGGAAGTGGTTCCACTTTGTAAAGTGTTTGTAATAATTGGGTGCATACGAGATGTGGTGGTATTGGAGGTGGACTGCAAAATAGGGCTTTTCTCGGCTGTGCGGTGTGTGGGGGAGAGCATGCAGAGACGGAAAGGTGGGAAGTGATTAACCTTGTTGTGGGTATTGCGTGTATGGAGGAGTTTTTGTTACTGAGGGACATGATATGGGCTGGAGGTGGGACTGAAGCTGGAACTATGGCTGGGATGAGAAGTGGTTGGAGGAAGTTGAGGGAGCTGTTGTTTTTCCTGACATTGAGAGTGCTCTCCCTCCATGCTAACCGTGCTGGATGGGTCCTTGTATCCAGCTCAAATAGTGGCTGGATGGATGTGTGGCGTGTCTTTGAATGAAAGGCCGTGGGTTTGGGGTTGTGGATGAAGAGTTTAAAGAAAGGAGGGACTTGAATGTATTGGTGTGTTGAGGAGGGGTAGATTGAAATGGTTTGGACATGTGGGGATAATGGAGGATAACAACTGAATGCGAAGGGTGACAGGTGTGAGTGTTGAAATGTTGAGGGTGGGGTTGCAGGAGACAGACCGAAAAAGACCTGGGACGAGGCCATAAAACGTGACCTCAGGGATAAGGAACTGAATAGAGAGGTTGTTAGAGTTTAAGCAGCATGGAGAGCCAAAGGCGATGTATACAAGCATGTTGGAGCCTTTATAGGCGACTCATAAGTGAATGGAATTAACTGTCCTGAACATGAAAGGGTTTGGGATGATAGTGTCATCACCCCCAGGCTTCTGTGACACTCGACTGAATAAAATCATCTGGCATAAGCTGGAATAAATACTAGACAATGAGAGAGTTAATGTTGCTCTTATAACTCACTGTCATAGGGATGACAGTATCATCACCCTCAGGCTTCTGTGACACTTGACTGAATAAAATCATCTGGCATAAACTGGAATAAATTCTAGACAATGAGAGAGTTAATGTTACTTCTATAACTCACTGTCAACTTAATTAAATCACCCTTCAGTTTGGGATATAAGCTAGATAAATCATCTGGAGATGACAAGAATAAAGTTTAACTGCGTTCAAGGGGTTGATCAGCAAGGGTGTGCTCAGGTAAGGTTCAGAGGGGCTAGAACCCACTGTCCTGTCTTACAAAGTGTCCTTTTAGTCTCTCTCTCTCTCCCTCCAATGATAGCTTAACCCTTCAGTCCCCCCCTCCTCTCTGTCTGTCTGTCTGTCTCTCTCTCTCTCTCTCCAATGATAGCTTAACCCTTCAGTCCCCCCTCCTCTCTCTCTCTCTCTCCAATGATAGCTTAACCCTTCAGTCCCCCCCTCCTCTCTCTCTCTCTCTCCAATGATAGCTTAACCCTCCAGTACCCCCCCCCTTTCTCTCAAGCAGTTACTAGCAAGGGGGATGGTGGCCCTTCTCACCCCCCCTGCCATTCAAGTTGTGCATGCCACTGCTGATCAGTCTCACCATTAATTCTTGCTGCTGCTTTATGTTATTGTTTATTTGTGGGAGTTCCCTTACAGTGATAGGTACCATGATGCATATTGAAGTGTGTTGTTGTCACCAGTCTTCCAGCTGAGGCTCTGTGTGGTGATAATGTTCATAAACAGAATGTGACAACTCAAGTGACTCTTGCACCTTCATTAAAATGCATGGACCCACCAGGAGGCTCAGCTATTGGTCATGTTTTTTCCCTGTCAGATTTTAATAACCAAATTCAAAGCAAACATTGCATTCCTCTAGACCAGGGAAAAGATAGTGTCTTAGATGGTGGTGATGTAAAAGTTAATCATATTCATTGCAAACGCTGCAACCTGCTTGAACAGGGAAAAGACGTTCTCTTAATTGGTGGAGATCTTTTGATATCAAAGACGGAACGTTTGCCTAGAGAGAATTCTAGTAGTATCTCTGGGTTAAAGGACGGTGAACTTAGTCCCTTTAAAAGTGGAGGATCTCTGTGTACTAACAGTTTAACAATACAATTAATTACAGGTGCCGAATTCTTCAGCAAAACAGCCGGGAGTGTCAGTGCAGAACTCCCCGACTGCATGAGTATTTGAAGAACAGGCATAAGTGTAGTCAACAGTGTGTGCCCTCATCCCAACCCACAGTGGACATCCATCATGTTTTAAGCCTTAACACCAAGCATGATGTCTTAAGCAGCCACTTGTAGACTTTCAGCATGTCCTGAGTGTCAGACTACCAACAGACATGACGGGACGCTCAAGAGGGAAGCCGAGGGGTAGGAAGATGGCTGCTTCACAGAAAATGTCAAAGGAAAGGCAGATAAATGAAATTGTTCTCAGAAATGGCAATACAATGGAAAGGAGTGTACTTGACAGACAGTTAACAAAAATGAGTGTACCTGTTAGCAGAAACTTAACAAGATTCACCAATGGTGGTCATGAAACAGATGAACCAGAGTCAGAATTACTGGGAGAGGGTGATTGTGAGTGGCTTCCCAGTACTATGAGCACTCTAGAAGGTGTTGAATATATAGTTTTGGATGATAATGCACTCAACCTTAGCAGTGCAACTCATTGCATTGCTTCCCCTGATGCTCTTAAATCAAAGATAAACATCATACATAAAGACATCGACGAAAAAACTGATATATGTGGTACCGAGAGCGGAACAACCATAAATGAGGTTAAATTTAAATTATCTCGCAAGCCAGAATTAAATACTCATTGGAGTAATTTGCAAGGACACAGGACTGAGATGGATGGTACCAGTGTAGATGGAAGCTCAGAACAGATTACAGAGAATTCAGGGTCCTCTAGTCTGGCAGTGGTATGTACAAACCACTCCCCATCCATTAAGGATATTTTTGGAGATATCAACATCAAAGAGGAACCTCTGGAAGATGTCAACAAGGACATGTCATTTGATGACTTTAGTAAAGACCTTTGTATTAGCAAAATTTCAGATGAGGATAAAAACTTCTCTAATGGTATGCCAATACAAAAGAAAGATACTGGCAGTGATAATTGTAATGATGGTTCTGGTAAAGAACTGTTTGCCAAGCTGATAAAAGAAGAAAATATTGCAGAAGATGAGATGAACCGTGATCTCAGCTCAGAACAGATTACAGAGAATTCAGGGTCCTCTAGTCTGGCAGTGGTATGTACAAACCACTCCCCATCCATTAAGGATATTTTTGGAGATATCAACATCAAAGAGGAACCTCTGGAAGATCTCAACAAGGACATGTCATTTGATGACTTTAGTAACAAGAAGGAAATGGTCAGTCTCTCATTTAGGGACACCATACTGGCCTCACCAAGTACATCCAGTGCAATTCGAAGTTTTACTTGTAAGTATTGTAACGTGCATTGCCCCAGTGATCAAGCTCTTGCCGAACATTTTGAAAACCACCAAAAGGAAGGTCTCATCATCTGTTACTTTTGTCAGAAAAGCTTTGGTGACAAGACTGGCATGAAGAGACACATGAGAGTGCATACCGGTGAAAAACCATACCAGTGTAAAGTGTGTGGGAAGAGGTTCAGCTTATCCGGAAATTTCAAGAAGCATCGGGACATTCATGAAGACCGAAGGACAGAGCCTTGTAATGTGTGTGGCAAAACCTTCCGTAGAAAAGAGTATCTAAAGTACCACATGAGGACTCACACTGGTGAAAAACCATATACCTGTGGAGAATGTGGCACATCATTCACTGCCAGATACTCCTTGCAGATTCACATGAACATCCATTTGGGTAAAAAGCCATACAAGTGCTCCTACTGCAGTAAGGCATTCTCAGACAAGTCAACAATGAGAAAGCATGTTAGGGTACATACAGGTGAAAAGCCATTCCGATGTCAGGAGTGTCGGAGGTGCTTTGCTGAGTCTGGGACCCTGGCAGCTCACATGGCCACACATCGCAGTGACCGGCCCTATAAATGTGACAAGTGTGACCTATGCTTCAAGACCATGGGTGGGCTCAGGAAGCATGAGAAGGTACACACAGGGGAAAAGCAGTTTGCTTGTAAATACTGTGGCATGAAGTTCCTGCAGAAATACAACATGACAACACATGAACGCATTCACACAGGAGAAAAACCATACACATGTTCTCATTGTGATCGCACTTTTCGAAGCCGGTCACGTCTTGCACAGCACGTTGTGTTGCATGGCGGAGATGATAAGCGGCGCTTTGGTTGTGATCATTGTAACAGTAGATTTTACAGGAAGGCCCACTTGCGACGCCATATTGATATGCACCTGGGAATAAAGAACTTTGAATGTAATATGTGCTCTAAGAAATTTTCCACCAGGAGAACTTTGAAAAGCCACCTGAAAACATTCCACAGCCATGGAGCTAGGCGGTTCCCCTGCAACTGGTGTGGGCGTGTGTTCAAGCGTAAGGTGTATGTGAGCACCCACGTATGCAACAGAGCAACCACCAAGGTTATTATCAATAAAGTTGGTTTTTTAATATTTTTTATTTTACATCTTACTATAGACAATTAATATTTCGCATCCTTTAGCTGGCAAGTGGCTATATTAGGTTATTATCAATAAAGTTGGTTTTACATCTTATTGTAGATCACTACTACATAGTAGACTTTTTTGGGGATTATCAATCCTTTAGCGGGCGACTTTTTGGATCATAAATGCTTTTTAAACCTATTGAGGAAAAAAATTAGTGACCTTTCCTTCTCAATTGTCAGCCAGGCTAGGCTAGGCCATGAGGTCCTCCAAGACCAAACGATACTATAAGAATATTAAATGTTCCCTGGGCAAAATACTGTTGGACTCGGAGAATGTCACCCCTCTCTTCGAAAAGAGATGTCTGGCTATCTCTCGGATGGCCGTCAAAACAAAAAAACAATCCAACACTAACTACCACTACTCCGTGCATTTATGACAAAGGTGTATGACTATATGGTCGTATATAACACTGAGGCGAAAAGGCCCTTGAAGTAAATTATTATAATAGATATTTATATTTTTAAAATAAATATAAAATAAAGTTAATGAAATGGCTTTCCCTTTTGAATCAGATTGGGCTATATTAATTTTAGTTATTGTTATATTAATAATATTGATTATAATATTAGCTACAATTAATTATAAACGTAAAGATTCTATAAAAGAAAAATCACCATCTACTAGTAATCCTTTACTGGGCAACCAACCGCCAACCAGATAGGGTTGAAATTTCTTTTCGTTTTCAGATTTATAAGGGTGTTTCAGCAAACACTCACCCAAGTGGGGGTGTGACTATGGATCCAAATAATTTTTAATATTCTAAAGGTTTTCTTTGTAACATAACTATCTAAAGAGATAATTTTTTAGGTTGATTGTTGGGCCACATCTTTTGGAGAGGAGCCAAATGGGATCTCGAAGGAAGATATAAAAGAAGAAAAGAATGTAGTTGAGATCTCCAAAGAAGAAGAGAATGTTACTTTTGTGGATGAGATCTCCAAGGAAGATATAAAAGAAGAAGAGAATGCTGCTTTGGTAGATATAAAAGAAGAACCTCTGGAATAGTTTAACCCTTTAGCGGGCAAGTGGCTATATAAGGTTATTATCAATAAAGTTGGTTTTTGAATATTTTTTATTTTACATCTTATTATAGACAATTAATATTTCGCATCCTTTAGCTGGCAAGTGGCTATATTAGGTTATTATCAATAAAGTTGGTTTTACAGCACCAGCAGTTAAAGTAACAAGAACAACAACAACTACTACTTTTTGTCCAATCGGTGGAGCCTTTCCTGTAATGCGGCAGCCAATATTGCTCAAAAACTCTTTCTAGCGGCGGCACCGTCCACCACCACTCTAGTCCGAGGAGTTAAGGTTTAAATGAAAGAGGTGTTTTGGTTGAAATATTATTGTAAAACAAAAAACAATCCAACACTAACTATCACTACTCCGTGCATTTATGACAAAGGTGTAGTCGCATGACCATAACACTGAGGCGAAAAGGCAGTTGCTGTTATAAAAAATATGTAGATAAAATGAAAAGTTATAAATTGTTTTTTAATCCTTATAAAACCTATGTGACTTTGCTCTGCTCTTCTATAATATGGAAATATTAAAAGAATGTTTCTCGTCTCATTCATGTAATTGTGTGGTTTCAAAATTAGGCAATATTAAATCAAAAGATTACGAGATAGAGTATCTAAATTTAGTTAATAGATGTTGTCCTTTTCCTAAGAAAAAAATTCCTTGCTCTATAGAAACTCTATTTAAAAATCGCCATAGAGAATTAAAAATTTTCACTAATATAAATTTAGCTAACCTCTATTTAAATCGCGATAATGTTCTTTCATCTTTATGTATGAATTTAATTGCTAAATCCCTCTATTCAGTATACAGATATGACACTCATATTAGTTTTAAAACTATGGAAATAATAGTAAATATACTTTACATAATTGGATATTATAATGTTACAGATATTCTTAATGAATCTGAAGAAAACATTTCATTCAAAAATTATATATCTGTTGACAAATATATAGAAATTAATAAAAAATATCCTTCGCCTTCACCAATAAATTTCCAAAGGGACTGGGTTCTATTACACAATGACAAAACTCTTGATTCTTGGTATAGGAGAATCCCTATACCTAAAATTGGCCAGTTTGTCTACGGTGCTGAAGATGGGGGATTAATTTCAGGTCCTCCTATCGAATATGAAGGCAAATTATGTATTCATTTGGCGTGTCTAGTTGAAAATTATTTCCATGAGAAAAGTAAATTAAAAAAAAAGGATTGGATAAAATCTGAGTTTTACTTTCCAGGGAAGAGAGATCCTCTTGAGTTTTCTGTGAACATTAGGTCATGGAAAATAAAAATTTCCAATTCAATTTTGAGTATCAAGAATGACTTAAAAATACAATATAATATCATCAATGAAAAAATAGAAAGATTTGAAATGGAAGCAGCTAATTTACTCAGTGAAGAAACAAGAGACTATTTACCTCCCTGGATATTTATTATTCAAAATAAAATCGGGTTGGAATGTTACAATATGAGAAATATTTACCTTTATGATGGTTATATTTTAAATTTTTTTTTCCCAGTGACGACTTTAGATTTGGAAGCTTATATTAATGACTTTTATCAAAAAGGGGATATAAATCCAAATGATATGGATTTTGTTTCTAGATATTATTTATTGAATAAAAATGATCAAGATATATTAGATGATAGAGATAGAAGTCAATTTTACACTGATAATTTCAATGAAGATTATAAAAAAATGATAAAGTTATTTACAGAGAGAATTTTTGAAGATAAAGAAGAAAATGTATCCTATATGCAAAAATCATTAAAATTTTTAACGGGAACTTCTCCCTTTTTTTATCTTTTACCAATAGGCACTCATATTAATTCTCTAGATTATAATTTAGTAGCAATAAGCTTCCAGTATGTATTAGCAAAACTGAATAATCTAGTAAACAATTATGAAAACATAGATATGGATATTTTAAAGAAAGTGTATAGATTTACATTATTTTCTTTGCGTCATTTAGTGAAGACGGCTATCACAATCCTTAATAAGACAGATTGCGATGTGGTTTCTGTAACAGGTAGATATCATGCAGATTATGCAGTTTTTCTAATAAATCATGCTAGCCTCTCTCTTAAAGAATTCCGAGATTTGGTTATCATAGCTAAAAGGTATATTTTGGATATATGTGAAAATACTTTAGATTCTTCATTTCTTGAGAAAAATAGAAAACCCGACTAAACTATATGATGATGATAATTCTTTAGATAGTTTAACTCAATGTAATTTTTATAATTGGCATGAAAATTGGTCCGTAGATTCATATACAATACTTGCAGACCCAATGATAATGAAAAAAGAAATGAAAACCTTATGGAATTTCATTGACTATTACCCTCCACGAGAGTTTATTAATAATATTTTCAATGATAAAGAAGGATTAAAATGTTTAAAAGAACCATCCCCATCTACAACTGATAATAAATTTAAGATTAAAGAAAACGGTGATATATTTTACCAAATTCTCCCTGATTTTAAAAGTGATGATCCTTTGAGAGAAGTAAAAACGAGTATTAATAGTCTTTTAAATAAAGATACAATTGATGAGAGTAAAATAAAATTCACTATTGAAGCCTTCAATTTGATTAGATATGACAGACTAAATATTAAATATAGTAAAATAAAAGACAATAATAAAAAAAAAAAACAGATAATACCTCATCTATATCAGATTATTTTAGAACATATTTTAGCAGAGATGAAAAACAAGAACGGTCAGAAGAAGAGTTTGATTTGAATCTTTCTATGGAATGGGACAATTCTGAATTTGAAATTATATCAAATATCAAACCATTATTAAAAATTTTTTTAAATTTTATTAAAACTTATTATAAAGAATATTATAAGAGAATTAATTATATGTATTGTTTATTTTATAAGAAAAATTTATCAACTGATGAAATTCTATTCTTTAAATTTCTAAAAAAGGCAAATTCAAAAGTATATAGAAAAAGCTTTAATTTGTTAATTCAGTTTTTTTATAATCAAGCTATCGAAAATCCAACTTATTATTCGAGTTATTACCGTCATTTAATTCCCACCACTGACTTACTAATAGTTTCTAAAGAAATAAAACCAGATAATAAAAATTGGAGTGAAGAACTAATTAATGAAAAATATCCCGAAAGAAATCTAGAGATAAATGAAGAATATAGAGCTCTACAAAATTTCATCAAAAAAGAAATAAAAAATCTAAAAGAAATAACTGAAACAAAAGTAGACGAACCAATTTATTTTTCTTTCATAAATGAAGAATTAAAATATATAGAGAAGAAATATTCAAATGTAATATATGATTTTTTTCTTTTATTTATTATAATTATGTTTTCATTTTTAAAAAAGTTTTGCAACATTTAACTGCATTTCGAAATATAGAAAGTGCCTCAAAAGATGGATTTACAGAGCTTAGTAAATATTTACAATATTTAAGAAAAGAGAATTTTCAATTATATGAAATAATAATATCATTTTTAAGACAGTTTTTTTTATTATCTAGCAATTAATTACCAATATGTATATATCGAAAGATACAGAGTACTATTATCAGAGGACGAATTATTATCATTCTCAGAAAAATATCCCCCAAATTTCAATAAGAATGTTGATGAAAACATACTTAAAATAAACTTATTTAAAAGCATCTCGGTAATAAATAATGAAATAAGAATATGGGACGAAGTAAAAACTAATTATCAGAGTAGAAAAGACAAAGAAGAAATTTCAGTAATTATAGAAGGATTGCAAAGAGATGAAATAAGAGAAGAAATTGAAAGAAATATTCAAAGAATAGTAGATGAAGATAATAGTTATTCATCTGATGAAACCATTAAAGATTATTCCTATTCATCAGATGATACAATCACCGGGGCAGAAGAAAGACAGGAAACAACAACGATTATCGATAATATATTAAGTTCAAAAGGAGAAAAAAGAAGAAATAAGAAATCTTACGATAAAAGAAAAAAAAACAAAACTTTTGAAGAAACTCAATCTTCCCTAACTCTGTTAAACGAAATTCTAATAAGTGGAGAAGCCTCCACCCAGGACTTAGAATCTATAAATGAAGAGATCGGAGAACCCATCTCGGGGCAACAAATTCCTTCTCTAGATTCACAAACTCTACCAAGCCATAAAAATTTTGCAACTAGCTCAAATGACAAACTTCTTTTCATCCCAGAAGATGATCATCTTCCAGATAATAATAACATTCCAGAAGTTCCTCCTCCAGGCCCCAGTAATCCACAAAAAAGAAAAAGTATAAGTAAAACTGAGAGCAATTCTCAGCCCCCTAAAAAGGGAAAAACACAAAATGAAGGTTCAAAAAATATAAGAGTATCAGACGACGAAAATAAGATTGAAAGTGACACCAGTTCAAGTAACGACGACGATGACGACCACGATACTTCTCCTATTATAATAATAAACTCCACCCAGGGGTGGTGTTATTATTCCCAGTCACCTCCAACTGGTGAGCCTGAGTTAGCTCAAAATAATGAAGACCCTTCTCCTAGCGAGTCTAGTAATATTAATCCTTCTGGCGAGCCTGAGTTAGCTCAAAATAATGAAGACCCTTCTCCTAGCCAGCCTAATAATCGGTTAGCTCAAAATAATGAAGACCCTTCTTCTAGCGAGTCTAGTAATATTAATCCTCCTGGCGAGCCTGAGTTAGCTCAAAATAATGAAGACCCTTCTCCTAGCGAGTCTAGTAATATTAATCCTCCTGGCGAGCCTGAGTTAGCTCAAAATAATGAAGACCCTTCTCCTAGCCAGCCTAATAATCGGTTAGCTCAAAATAATGAAGATCCTCCTCCTAGCAAGCCTAATATTTATTCCCAAGACGAACATTCTCCTCCTAGAGAGTCTAACAATTATTCCCTCTTACCTCAACTTTCTTCTCCTCTCCCATCGCATCTCTATATTACTAACCAATACCAGCAACCTCCTCCTCCTCCTAACCAGTATTATACCTCCGACCTTTACCAGCCTCATCCTCAACCACCTCCTCCTCCTCAGCTACGACCCTTACTTGACCCTCCTAACCAATATTATACCACCGACCATTACCTGCTTCATCCTCAACCACCTCCTCCTCCTCAGCTACGACCCCCACTTCACCCTCCTAACCAGTATGATACTACTAACCAGTACCAACTACCTTCTCCACTTCATATTTCTAACCATCCTTCTCTTAACCAATACCAATCTCCTTCTCTACCAACTCCCACCTTACTGAATAATCAAAATTTTTCTATTAAAAGAAAGAAATCTATAAAGAAAACATCTAAGAAAAAAAAAACATGACAATTTATCATTACATCATATGGAGCTCGATGACCCGATAATGTTAGAAATCAGGGAAGACGAGATCGCTGGACCAGAAGAAAATTTTGTCAACGCGACGGTGTTTGAAATAAGTGATCCAGATTATATTCAATCGATGGTTGAGATGGAAGGTTCGGGAAATATCCCACTGGTCGAAACCAGTGGAATCAATCAACCCAGTGGCCTCATCGAGCAAGCGAGTGGGTTAGAGATTGCTGCCAGTGGCCTCATTCAACCGCACCTAATTGAGAATGAGTCAAGGGAGATTGCAAATGAGACGGTTGGAATTGAGAATGGGTCTATTCATGAAATCCCCGAACAGACTTCCCCATCACAGTTGATTGCCACTGAACAACCTAATGACCTAGAGGAGCAACCTGATATTCAGCTGATTGCTGTTGAAACTCAGGATGACTTTATTCAAGTTCATGAAATTCAGGAGCAAGAGTCTATCCCTGAACAGCAACACCCATCACAGTTGATTGCCACTGAACAACCCAGTGACCTAGAGGAGCAACCTGATATTCAGCTGATTGCTGTTGAAACTCAGGAGGAATTTATTCAAGTTCATGAAATTCAGGAGCAAGAGTCTATCCCTGAACAGCAACACCCATCACAGTTGATTGCCACTGAACAACCTAGTGACCTAGAGGAGCAACCTGATATTCAGCTGATTGCTGTTGAAACTCAGGAGGAATTTATTCAAGTTCATGAAATTCAGGAGCAAGAGTCTATCCCTGAACAGCAACACCCATCACAGTTGATTGCCACTGAACAACCTAGTGACCTAGAGGAGCAACCTGATATTCAGCTGATTGCTGTTGAAACTCAGGATGACTTTATTCAAGTTCATGAAATTCAGGAGCAAGAGTCTATCCCTGAACAGCAACACCCATCACAGTTGATTGCCACGGAGCAACCTGATATTCAGCTGATTGCTGTTGAAACTCAGGATGACTTTATTCAAGTTCATGAAATTCAGGAGCAAGAGTCTATCCCTGAACAGCAACACCCATCACAGTTGATTGCCACGGAGCAACCTGATATTCAGCTGATTGCTGTTGAAACTCAGGATGAATTTATTCAAGTTCATGAAATTCAGGAGCAAGAGTCTATCCCTGAACAGCAACACCCATCACAGTTGATTGCCACTGAACAACCTAGTGACCTAGAGGAGCAACCTAGTATTCAAGTGATTGCTGTTGAAACTCAGGATGAATTGGTTCAAGTTGTTCATGAAATTCAAGAACAAGAATTTATCCCCGAACTTGAGGAGCAACCTAATGATCTAGAAGATGAAAATGAGTCTATTCAACTCTTGTATGAAATTGAGGATCAGTCTAGTAATGATCAAGAGGATGAAACTGAGGAGCAACCTGTTCAACCACCTAATGACCTCATTCATTGGTCTAACACACTTGATATTCAATCAATGGTCGAAATCGCCACCCCCCCCCTCCTCTATATCGTTCTTTAAATTCGGTTCCTCAAAATCAATCTTCTTCTCCCCCACCACAATATACTCGACAAGTAGAAATCTCATCCGACGAGCGGCCTCAAGAATTAACAGAAATCTATGAGCAACCTCCACCGTACAGTGAACGATTATCATTCAGTAACCGGTCTCTTATTCCTCCTCCTTCATATCCTTCTCTTTCACGGCCTTCATCAGCAGAAAGAATAGGTCTAGTCCCTCTTCCAACTCCTTCTCCGCCGCCCTCTCTAGTTCCTCTTCCAACTCCTTCTCCGCTTCCTTTAGATCCTTTAATAGAAGAGGGTATTAGTCTAGATCTTCCACTTCGATTTTCTGAAAATTATTCACAACAATCTTCCCAATCACCATTTCGATTTTCATTTCAAAATTCAGCTCCTTTAAGATTTCCTTCTTTTTCACAACATTCTCCCCAACCTCAAATTGAGTCAACTTCTCAAACACGATTTTCTTCTTCACAGCTTCCTCCACCTTCCCTTACTCCTCAAACCCGAAATATGTTTCCTTCTTCTTCTACTCAACAGTCTCAAATTGGTTCACCTTCTCAAACTCAATCTATATTTCCTTCCTCTTCTTCTCCTCGGCCTCAAATTGAGTCAACTTCTCAAACACGATTTTCTTCTTCACAGCTTCCTCCACCTTCCCTTACTCCTCAAACCCGAAATATGTTTCCTTCTTCTTCTACTCAACAGTCTCAAATTGGTTCACCTTCTCAAACTCAATCTATATTTCCTTCCTCTTCTTCTCCTCGGCCTCAAATTGAGTCAACTTCTCAAACACGATTTTCTTCTTCACAGCTTCCTCCGCCTCAAATTAATCCAACTTCTCATCCTCAGAATAGATCTATATCTCCTTCCCTTTCCTTTCCTCAATCTGAAATTTCTTCTTCACAATATCATCCTCAAATTGATCATCAGAATCTAAATCCTCAGAGCAGATCTATATCTCCTTCCTTTTCTTCTTCTCCTCAACCTGAAAATTCTCAATCTCCTGCCCTTTTTTCTTCTCCTCAACCTGAAAATTCTTTTTCACAACGTCATCCTCAAAATGATCCAATTTCTAATCCTCAAATTCTAAATCCTCAAAGTAGATCTATATCTCCTTCTTTTTCTTCACAACAACATCCTCAACCTGAAATTCATCAACATCAGAACTTAAATCCTCAAATTCGATCTATGTTTCCCTTTTTTTCTTCACAACATTCTTCTAATTTAGATCCTCAAAATCAATCTTTACAATATCCAACTCCTCAACATCAATTTTTCCCTTCAACTCAGATTCCTTCCGTTTCAACTCATCAAGCTCCACTTCCATCATCTCCTTCCTCTCCTTCTTCTTCTTCTTCCAATCCTCCTCCATCGTCTAATCAAAATTCATACCGTTCTAATCCTCCACTATCTTCTAATCGAAATTCATATCACTCTTCTCAACATCCAAACCGTTCTAATCTTCCTCCATCTTCTAATCGAAATTTACATCGTTCTTCTCAACGTCCAAATCGTTTTAATCTTCCTCCACCTTCTAATCGAAATTCACATCGTTCTTCTCAACGTCCAAACCGTTCTAATCTTCCTCCATCTTCTAATCGAAATTCACATCGTTCTTCTCAACCTCAGAATCATTTTAATCCCCCTTCTCCTCCATCATCACCATCTCTATCTTCAAATCATAATTCACGACGTCGTAATCATAATCGTTCCTCTCGACGTCGACATCGTTCTAATCCTCCTTCTCCTCCATCATCACCACCACCTCCATCTTCTAATCGAAATTTTCGACCTTCTTCTCAACATAGAAATGATGTTCTTATTAATCCTAATAATACACCCATAGTTGTTTTCCCTCCCTATCCTCCCTATCCTCCTTCTACTCCATACCCTCCTTATCCACCCTATCCTCCATATCCTCCTTCTTATCCATCTCAACCTCCACAATATCCCCCTCATTCTCAACCACCACCTCCTCAACAACCATCTTCACAACACCCTACTTACCAACCACCTCCACCTCCATCCCAACCCCCTACTCATCAACCACCACCTCCTCAACAACCATCTTCACAAAACCCTACTTACCAACCACCTCCACCTCCATCCCAACCCCCTACTCATCAACCACCACCTCCTCAACAACCATCTTCACAAAACCCTACTTACCAACCACCATCCCAACCCCCTACTCATCAACCACCACCTCCTCAACACCACCTCTTCAACCGCCTACTTACCAACCACCTCCACCTCAACAACAACAACCCTCCACTTACCAACCACCTCCTCAACAACAATATCAACGACCAGGTCCTACTCACCAACCACCTCAATTACCTATTTACCAACCACTTCCTCAACAACAACCCTCACAACCACCTACTCACCAATTACCTCCTCAACAACCCCCTACTCATCAACCACCTGCTCAACCGCCTACTTACCAACCACTTCCTCAACAACAGCCCTCCACTTACCAACCACCTCCACCAACTTCTCAACAACCACCTCAACGACGAGGTCCTACTCACCAACCACCTCCTCAATTACATATTTACCAACCACTTCCTCAACAATATCAACAACCAAACCCTCCTTCACAACCCTATACTTATCAACCAACTCCTCAACGACCAGGTTCTCAACCACCACCTTACCAACAAACAAATCCTCAATCTCCTCAAGAAGAAATGCTTCAATCCCCTTTATATTCTCATGAACAGTCATATCCATTTCATTATAGGCGACCATTTCAATGTTTAATACCTCAATCTCCTCAAGAAGAAATATTTCAACCCTCTTCAAATTCTCAGGAACAACCTTCTGTGAATCAATCCTATAATTATTATAGTAATTTTAATCGTCCTAATGTTTATCCTATTAATTTAAACGATATGTACCTTCAACCACAAGAGAATGAAAATGAGAGAGGGGTCCACCCTCAACCAGAAGAAAATGAGAGAGGGGTCCACCCTCAACCAGAAGAAAATGAAAGAGGGGTCCACCCTCAGCTAGAAGAGGTGAATGAGGAAAGACCTAGAATATTAAGAATTTTGGATAATATTCAAAGATTTTTTTCCTTTTGGCGAATAAATAATAATGAAAGAGAGCCCCATCCTCAACAAGAAGAGGAAGAAAGAGAGAGAGGACTCTACCCTCAACAAGAAGAGAATGGAAGAGGGAGAGAGCCTTATCTTCAACAAGAAGGGGATGGAAGAGGAAGAGAGCTATACCCTCAACAAGAAGAGAATGGAAGAGGGAGAGAGCCTTATCTTCAACAAGAAGGGGATGGAAGAGGAAGAGAGCTATATCCTCAACAAGAAGAGAATGGAAGAGGGAGAGAGCCTTATCTTCAACAAGAAGGGGATGGAAGAGAGAGAGAGCTATACCCTCAACAAGAAGAGGATGAAGGAGAGAGAGAGTTCTACCCTCAAGTACAAGAGGAGAATGAGAATAGACCTAGAAGATTAAGATTTTGGAATTATTTTCCTAATATTTTTTCATTTGGGAGAAGAAATGAGAGTGAGGAGGAAGTTCAGAATGAAGAGGAGGAAGTCCAGAATGAAGAAGATAACATCTCCAATTTCTCTGAAGAATCTCATTCTGATATAAGAGTACCATTTTTTAGGTTTTCCAATATACCAACTGATAAAAATCGAGAATTATTTTTCTCCACTGATATAGATAGAATAATTAAAAAGATTGGAGAGCAAAAATTAGAACCTATTATTTCTAAATATGAAAAAAATCTAAAATCATTTTATATCGCATTAGGAAATGTGTCTTCAGAATATAAAACGACGAATTTTCCAAATATATCTTTTTTAACAAGTTTAATAGTTTGTGTGTGTATAAAGGATATTAATATTATTTACCGTTTTAATACTATTGAACAAATCTCTGATTTTAAACAAATAATAAAATTATGTCTTCAAACAATTGAACGTTTTATGGGAGATATAAATTATCCTTTTGAAATTAAATTGGGTAAAGCTATTCTTAGAGATAATTCAGTTACTACCCTAATATATTTGTTAAAATGTTTATTTAAGGTAACTTATATAATGAAAGCACGTGTTACTATTCTAAGTAATCTCAACCTAACAAATATTAAAATTGAAGATATATTTGAAGGATTAAAACTAAAAAAAATTATTGAAAACATATTCAATAATATTTATAAAATGGAAAAGATACTTATCCAGTACTTTATGTATTTCGCATATAATAAAGAATATGATTTACTTACTCCCCATGATTATTCTGTTGAAAATTTTTTATCATATGGAGAAAAGAAATCTTTAAACACATTTGCTTATATGAAAATATACGATCAACATAAAATTGAAAATATAATAGACCATGTAAACAAAGATGAACAAGGTATTTATGATGAAGATTTAGATAAAGTTATACCAAAAATGTATAAATCTAAAGATAAATTTTACTTGTTAGACCTAATTGATGAAAAAAATATATTTAATTTGGAAAAAAAGACCAGTAAAAATATCCGAAGTATAAGTGAAATTATAGAAGAAATAAATTTATCATATATTGATAATAACGGGAAGAAACTAATAATAGATATAAAAAACTTCCAGCTATTAAAATATGATTTGGAAAAATTTAAATCCTATATTCATAAAATATTATCTAATAATTTATACACCAATATTTTATACCCAAAATATAATATAAAAAATTTGAAAAACTTAGAAATAATTGATAACAAAAGAATATTATTAAAATCTAACCTTTACCTTAAAAAAAAAAATTTACAATGGATTATTTATTAGATTTTTTTTTTCAAAATAGGAAAGAGTTGGAAAATTCAAGAATAATATTTGCAATAGAAAATAGTCAAGAAAGAAATATTATACTTAATTGTTTTTTTATTAAAGATGCTGATATCAATAAATTCTTAATCCTTTTAGATTATTATTTTGCTCCAAAAAACAACCGAGAGTATATTTAAAATGACAAAAAAAACATAATATTCTCATAAATTATGATATGCATATATCTTATATTGAGTCTTCTTGGATATATTCGGTTAGGAAAAATAAAAAGATAAAATCTGAGAAAGATCATATATACTTTGAAAGAGGTGGTTTTAATGATCCTTTTAAACTAACTGTTATATTTCATACTGAAACAGAAATTGGTCATATGTTAAATACCTTTGCAAAAATAAAAAAATCATTACTAGAAATAAAAATACACTCTTCTAATATAAATAAAAAGTGGTTAAATTATATATTAAATGAAAATAATATAAAAAATATTGAGAATATGTGTCACTCATTATCTTTGAAAATATTAAACGAAAGTGATAATATATCCATTGATATAAAAAAAATATTTAAAAATCTAATGAGTTTACTTTCAGATGATTATTTCTATTTCGTAGTTATTATTGAATCTAATATTTATGTATGGATGAATAAAAGAAAAAATGAAGGTAATAATAAAGAAGATTTCCAATTAGAGTTTATTTAATTTTTTCTTGGATGCCTATTTTCTATATTTTCCAAAAAAATATTTTTGAGATCATAAATATAATTAGTATCCAATTTTTTATTTGTTATAAGGAAAAATCGATATATTGGATCTTTTTTACTTAAATGTTATATACAGAAATATTTTAGGTATGTCATTAATAAGTACAGAAAAGGATAAAAATTTACTAACCGTTTCACAAACTATATGTTATAATGATATTATGAATCATATTTTTAGAGGTAATTTCCTAATGAAAGATGTATCTAGATTAGTAATGATCACTGGGCCACCAGGAGCTGGGAAAAGTAAAATGATTAGTGCTTTAATCGTAAATATATGTGAAAAAATACCCCAATATCAAAATGGCATATTTGCATTAGGCAGAACTCACTCAACATTAAACATAATGAAACAATTTATTGGTTGTATTATTCCGACAAATAATTTTTTAACTTTTCATAGGTTTATGTCCTTTTATTTTCCCGAAATGGGAGGGGATAAAAGAAATATTAGTACAGGAGTCTCGAAGTGTTTCACTAATTGGAAGAAGGCAAAGGTTATAATTATGGATGAAATAACTCAGATAAAAGCCATAGAATTGCTTTACTTCGATGTTTGTATGCGCATGCTTAACAATGCAAGAATAGCTTTCGGAGGCATTACAATTATTTTTATAGGTGATAATAATCAAAATACTAGTTTTGATAAAACCGATTTAGTAGACACCGATTTAATTTATAAAAAATACGGATTGGACACAATTAAAGAAATTTTTTTTAATATTGAAAAAGAAACCAAAGACTACAGATATGTAAAAGAAAAGAAGAAAGATATGTTATATCTTCAAAAATACTATGTTCATTTCTTCATTGAAATAATTAAACGGAATACTAATGTTTTTACAATTACCACAGCAAATAACTATAAATATGACCATTTTGATAATATATCTATAATTAATTCTAAAGAAGAAGAAGCAGCAAGAGATGAAGAAGAAGCTTTTGATAATATATCTCTTTTCTGTCTTTCCTCTAGTTACAAAGAGAAACCTAAAAATAAAGAAAAAATGCCTTTGCTTCTGCCCGATGATGAATCTCTAATAACATATCCTGAATTTATCTCTGCTCGATGTAAGGTTGTATTTTTAAACAGTCTTAAACGTATAGATCCTTTCAGTGCACCATTTGCTCTGTCTATGGCCCTTTCTCTTTTTACTCTAGGTGAGTTTAATTATTGTCCTAATAAAATAAAACCCTTTTGGAAGAAATTCGGGCAGGAATGTTTTTGTAATACATTTACAAGACGAATGATAAATTTAGAGGAAATAAAAAAACATTTTGATGAGTCGATTAGAATAGTTCATTTTTTAAAGAAGAGGGGTTATACACTCTCTAATATCTTGAAAGCATTTTTTGTATTCCAGTGGATGATGAAAAATAATAGACATAAAAAGGCTATATTTATTTCTTCAACAAAGAGAGCTATTAATGAATACAATAATAGTTTAAAGTTATTTTTACATCAAAGTCAATCAAATAATGATATAAAACAATTAAGATATAGGAAATTTTCTCCTATCATAAAAACTAAGATTGGGAAAACAATATATAATTTATCATCTGCAGAATATATAAAAAATGGTTTGAAATTTATAAATTGTTATAAAATAAATTATGGAATGAGATACATTAATATAAAAATGTCTAATATATATGATTTTAAGGTATGGTTTCAAGAATTCAAAAACGTTGTAGGAGATTTCGGTTGCATTTATGAGGGGGTTATTTTGTATATAGGAATGAGAGCTGTTATTACTATGAATATATATAGTAAAGAAGGATGTTTTTTATTTAATGGCTCAGAAGTAATAATATCGGATATAAATTATAAAGATAAGTCAACAGAAGTCACTCTTACTCAAAATTCATCTAAGAAATGTACTATTGGTTACCAAACAATTGTTCGTGGAAATATAACTTTGGAATTTTTACCAATTAGTGATGCTTTAATTTCAACCATTTATAAATTTCAAGGAAAAACCACTCCTAAGGATATCCATCTTTTTTTTTACTGTAAATCTCAAGGGAATGACATAACATCAGGATCAAACCTCTATGTTGGTTTATCCAGGGCAGAATCTACCAATGTGACACTTCTAAACTGTACACTAGGTGATTTAGAAGATATTTATAATTCTATGGATTCTTCTATTCGAAATGTATATAAGATGAATGTTCTATTATCTTCACCATCTGATAAATTTTCATTTATTGAAAAGCTGATTGTAAATTTTTCTAGACAGAAATCTAGAATTATTGACGATGACTGGCTTATAGTACTTTCACAGGAAGAGTCTATAGAAAAGGGCTTCAAATTCTCTCGTGCAATATTAGATTTATGCAGAGGCAATATTAATTTCATATATACCTCGTTTCTTATAAGTTGGGATATTTGTTTTCTTATGTACATTTATGATATGGATAAAATATATAGGAAAAATAAGAAAGGACAACTTTTAAACAACTTAAATTTTTTAATCATCGGAATTTTTTTTCTTGTTAATGCTCCTTTTTTTTTTTTATAAAGCTTCATGTTTAAATACTTATATTCATATATTCTACGAACTCGGGAATCCATTACGAACTAGATATTCCTACTCCTGTATTGAAACCGGAAAAAGCATTTGTTGTGCTAATAAAATTTCACCATTAGAATACCTTGGTAATATAAAATTCTATCATGGAAGAGGAAGAAACGAAAATAAAGAATATGGAGTTGTTAGTTGTTTAAAGAATGATGGTGAAGAAGAAGAAGAAGAAGAAGAAGAAGAAAATGAAGAAAAAGAGGATGAAGATTCTCTCCAAGAGGATATTAGAACTTATAATGGTTTTTCAATTTTAGATATGGAATTAATGAAATCTTTATCAAAGAGGAAAAAGGATACAGAAAATAAAAATAAAACATTTCTTAAAAAGGAAGATATATATTTAATTGAGAAAAATATTAATAGTTTTTCTAAGGGAAAAGAAAAATATTTAAGAGGATTTGTAGCAACAGAAACTACAAAAGAAGATATATACAGGGACTCTGGTTCATCCGGTAGTGATTTTGAATTAGAGTGTATGAGAACCCTAAGTTACATTTTTGGTATTTATAGCAATTATTTATTTAATATGCAGAGTGTTGAAACTGGGGTTTATATCAATAAACCCTATTCAAATATAATTCATATATTTCCCAACGCTAGAAATATCTGTCATAAATTGGAATCATATGTAACCCATGAAAAAATAAATCTCATTACATTTATTTTCTCTGATAATGTATTAAATTTAAAAAAACTACAGCAAAATTTAATTAATGGTAATATAGAATTTCAAAAACATACCATTCTAAAATTAAAATGTGATGAATTAACAGGAGAAATCAATAAAACGAGAAACAATAGAGTTATCCACACGCTCATTTTATCATCGAATGATAATAAGACTATTTCGGATATAATATGTTCTTCTATCTTATCTAAAATATTCGGAAGGATATGATTTGATAAATGAGTCAAATATAAAGAAAATAAGAATGGAAGAAAAAACCGATGACAAATATTTAAAAAAACAAGCAGAATATGAACCTTACTTTAAAAACCCCCTATTAGAATTGGCAAAGGTATTTATTTCAAATAATGTATCAGAAATAACCGACGAAGAAATAATGGAATTACTGAACATATGTACTTTAGCCTACTTTGAAAATATACCCATACTAGAGTCGACTCATTTGAAATCTCTCGCTCATAAAATTATAACACAAGGAATGACTAAGATGACTCTTACTAATCAAAGTAAAATAAAATTACAACAGAATGGATCTCCATTATTTTCAAATGATATTGAGATTATACCATTTGTTCAGACAATTAATATTAATCCTTCCAGTTTGGTAGCACTTCGTTTGAGTAAATGAATCGCTTCGAAACTTTTGAGTCAAACGAGGTTTCTTTTTGATTCTGATAGAGACGTACTTCAGTCAAGCAAGGAACGATCTGTTATAAAGATGGATCCATTAAGAACCAGTTCGAGGAGAAAATCAGTACAATGGCGAAAACCTTTGAAGAAAAGTAAGTGTGGATAAAGAATAATGTATATATATGTATATATTTTTGTTTACAGTGACTCAAAAATAATTTTCTTTTTCTTCTAGGAAAGTGTCAGGAAAATGTTCTTTATTCTCAGAGAACAGACTGAAAAAATATATAGAAACTTTGGAAATCGCAAATAAACAAAGGAAAAAGACCCAAAATATGTATCATTTAATTCGAACATATAGAGTGGAGACAATCCAGGGCATGAAAAAGTTTTTCTAAATTCTCAATATTACGAGCATTAAAGACTAAAAATGCTAGTGAGGTGGCACAACACTTGGTGGACATATTTACTCTAATAGGAGCACCCAAGATTCTTCAGTCTGATAACGGGAGGGAATTCACAGCAAAGGTGTTGAAAGAAATAACATCTTCAATTTGGCCAGAAATGAAAACTGTTCACAGTCGACCGAGGCATCCACAATCACAGGGGAGTGTAAATGGTGATATAGAAAATATGATAAGGGCCTATCTGAGAGAAAAGGAAACACAAAATTGGCCAGATGGATTAAAATTTATGCAGTGGCAAAAAATTCAGCAATTAATAGAATCATAAAATCCTCCCCTTATAGAGTTTTATTTAGTAAAAATCCTATCTTGGGATTTAATAAATCTTTCCCACTGGACATACTGAAGAAGTTGTCAAATCGGATAGAAGACATTCAAGATTCATCTGAAGAAGAAGAAGAAGAACTACTATCGAATGACGAAGGTGATCTTCCAAGAGTGAGTGTCCTTTTGAAATATTTTATTTTTTATTTTTCTTTAGTTTTTAAAAAAAATGTAGTCTAAGAATTTGTTTTTATTTTTCAAGGTGACGGAGAGGCTGGGAGAAATGGAAAAAAATTAGAAGTTGCAAAGAAGGAATGGAGAGAGAAGTAGAGAAAGTGCGAGCAGAAGGGGAACCGACAACCTCATCAGATATGAACATTGGCGAGGACGTTTGGAATTTCTTAGACAGGGCTAACAAACTGGGAAACAGAAACATTCTTGGTACAGTAA
This sequence comes from Coenobita brevimanus, assembly GCF_032717465.1. Taxonomy (NCBI): domain Eukaryota; kingdom Metazoa; phylum Arthropoda; class Malacostraca; order Decapoda; family Coenobitidae; genus Coenobita; species Coenobita brevimanus. The sequence continues at coordinate 50,859 of NW_027644875.1, read as the reverse complement.
TAAAGACAGTAATAGAAATTTATATATTTGCAGTCACAATTGTAAACATATAAGAGTAAAATGTAAAAATCAAACAATAAAAAATTTGTGCAGTGGCAAAAAATTCAGCAATTAATAGAATCATAAAATCCTTCCCTTATAGAGTTGTATTTGGTAAAAATCCTATCTTGGGATTTAATAAATCTTTCCCACTGGACATACTGAAGAAGTTGTCAAATCGGATAGAAGACATTCAAGATTCACCTGAAGAAGAACTACTATCGAATGACGAAGGTGATCTTCCAAGAGTGAGTGTCCTTTTGAAATATTTTATTTTTTATTTTTCTTTAGTTTTTTAAAAAAATGTAGTCTAAGAATTTGTTTTTATTTTTCAAGGTGACGGAGAGGAAGCAGAGAAAGTGCGAGCAGAAGGGGAACCGACAACCTCATCAGATATGAACATTGGCGAGGACGTCTGGAATTTCTTAGACAGGGCTAACAAACTGGGAAACAGAAACATTCTTGGTACAGTAATAAAGAAAGACAGTAATAGAAATTTATACCAAATTCAAACAGAATATTGGATATTAGATAGGAATTTTGTAAGTGAGGAACTCATACCATGTGGATGCACCATGCCTAAGAAAAACAGATTTACAGAAAATGAGAAAATATCCCTTAGAAAAGCAGTTAGGTTATATACTCAAGGAGGAAACTGTATTTGTCGTAGGGGATGTATAGACAAACATTGTGAATGTGTAAAATATAAATTTACTTGCAGTCACAATTGTAAACATATAAGAGGAAAATGTAAAAATCAAACAATAAAAAATTAAATATAACTATTTCTTTTTTATCTCCTTTAGATTATAAGATTCATATAGTTCTTGGGAAAAATTTCAGAGAGGAAATTTACTAAGAAATACAAATTGTTCCAGAAGCCAATTAGGTTCTTAGTGTTTATTTTTCTCTTTTATTCAATCAATTCTATCTAGAATCTGGGCGATGTTGACCAAAAACGTTGCCAATGGATACGTTTCTCCAACTATATAAGGACCTGGGTAGGGTGTAAACTCATCATGGTAGCACCAGCGGGGAAAGGGGATTTATCCCGCACGCTAGTGCGGGTCCCCGGCAGCGGATCTGACCATGAAGCCGAGCCGACCCAATATGATTTAGGTCGAATATCATCCCTGGCGGCTAGAATACCAATCAACCGCCGTCTCCCCTCTATCATCACCACCACCGTTCGCCCAAGAAAGCAGGAGGCAGCGGCATCTAGCGCTAAATTGGGATGCAAGAATTCTATCAAACGCTCCTATCCCAATCAGGTGAGGAGTAAAGTTTTTTTTTTGAAAAGATAAAAAAATTTGAAATTCCTTCTTACTTATTTATTTATTTTTTTTTCAGGCCACTTCTCCTTCGCCACCACCCTTTCAGCCAGTGGAGTTGCCAGTTGACTTCATGGCTAATAAATCGGTGCGTTTTATCCAACTCAGTCCTCAGCGGGTGATAAAGAACATCCACAACATAATGTGTGCTTCCACTCCGAATGGCATCATATTATTTATGCAGGCGCCCAACCGGAAAGGAGCCATTCTACCCTACTTTCTACCAGCTTTGGGTGAGCAGCAGGGCTCTGGAATTACTGCTATTTCCCTAGAGCAGCTGATGAGGAATTATTTTCATCAGCGGCTGCCAAGTAATCACTTCTACCAGATATTGATCCAAGACCCAAGACAGATGGAGGAAACCGCAGGAAGAATGGGCATAAGAGTTGACAAAAGATAAGGTAAATATATTTTTCATTTCATTGTTTTTATTAAAATGATAAATGGACAGAAAAGATGGCCCCTTAATTCTCTATCTTGATTTCATTTCTCTCTACTCTTCAGAATCTCTGGAAGGAAAAAGATGATTAGTGGAGTGAATAATGTGACTACGATAGCTAAACACCTATACCCTGCCCTGGATCGCCAGGAATATTTTGATATCTTTCGCATCTTACCACCAAGGGGGAGAAGGGAGAGATCCTCATTGTACTACAAAGAGTGTTGGAGTCTCTGGGTACTGCATTGACAATCACCATGACAACCACCATCACCATCTAAGTAGTGGTCGCTTCTTCTTGAGAGAAGAGGCCCCCATGTTACACTATCAGTGTTATTTAGTTATAAGTGAGAATATTGACAAACTTTCACTAATGATTTTCAACCCTTTAGTGCAGTAGTTCTCAACTCGTTTCAGGCCATGGACCACCAGCCCAATTAAAAAAGATATCGTGGACCATTTCATTTTTGAGTAATGATAAATAAAGCATAGACAACAAACGTTTTGGTTAGAAATATATTTCTTACAAACAGAATTTTGAGAAATGATATAAAATAGCAGACAGCTGACATTTTGGTCTGAAATACATTTCTTCCAAACATAATTTCCAGGAAGTACATAAATACCTCTCTAACGTTTTGCTGTGAAATTTATTTCTAACAAACAGAATTTTGAAATTATGTAGGAGTATACAACTAACATTTTTCTTTGCAACCAGATATGTAACCTGTCTTACTTCTACGGAGTAACAATAAAATTATTTAACCAAAACCCCTTTCATTTTAACCTTAATTTTTTTGGATGGTGGCACAACCTCTGAGCGATGTTGGCTGCTGCACTCCAGCATGTTGTTTAACCCTTTAGCGGGCAAGTGGCTATATCAGGTTATCAATAAAGTTGGTTTTTGAATAATTTTTATTTTACATCTTACTATAGACAATTAGACAGTAGACTTTTTTGGGAATCATAAATGCCTTTCAACCCTTTAGTGGGCAAGTGGCTATATCGGATTGTTATCAATAAAGTTGGTTTTTGAATATTTTATATTTCGCATCCTTTAGCTGGCAAGTGGCTATATTAGGTTATTATCAATAAAGTTGGTTTTTGAATATTTTATATTTTACATCTTACTGTAGATTACTACTACACAGTAGACTTTTTTTTGGGATCATAAATGCCTTTCAACACTTTAGCGGGCGACTTTTTTTTTTGGATCATAAATGCCTTTTAAACGTAGTAGATACCAAATTCCTTCCTTGAGAGCACCGCTTCTCGTCCGATCAGCGAAGTTAAGCAACGTTGGGTCTGGTTAGTACTTGGATGGGTGGGTGGGGTGACATTCCTTCCCTTCTCAATAAGCAAGGCTAGGCCATGAGGCCAAAGACCAAACGATACTATAAGAATATTAAATGTTCCCTGGGCAAAATACTGTTGGACTCGGAGAATGTCACCCCTCTCTTCGAAAAGAGATGTTTGGCTATCTCTCGGATGGCCGTCAAGGCTTCTCAGCTGTGCAGTGCGATGATAGAAAATCTACTCCAAAGAGAACTGAAAGGAGATGTTAGTCATTTGGTCGAATGGCCAGACTTTAGCAAGATGAATGTATTTGTACAACTCTTCACCCAAGGGTGCGAAGCGAGGAAGAGAACAAAACCCAACTTGGCGATGGATGGGACGTGGAGTAAACGGTTCGAAAGTATCTCCTATCCTTCTGCTCTTCGATACCACTCGGACTACAATTTAATAAACTACTGCGCCAAGACCTACAAGACGTGTTTTCTTAATAACTTGGAGTTGAATTTCGTATCTCGTCAGCGACGCGCCATTCGCTTTTACCTATCCAAGATCGAGGCGACAGCAGCGCCCACCATCGTCTATGCACTTCAGACTCTCATCAACGGGTGGAAGTACGTTGGAAGAACGTACTCCGTGGACCAGTTAAACGAATTGAAAGACCGACACTCGGAGTTTGTCGAGCAACACAGACAACACCTGCCACGACAACAACCGACATTTAAGTTATTACCGGTGGAGTATCTCCGTTACTACTATTTTCTCAGACGGGAGTACTCTGAGTCGACGAAACTTAGAAATATTCCACTGGCTCCCTCCAACACGATCAAGGTACATTACTTAGATTTCGATACGGTCGGAGTGAAGGGTATATGTCACAATCTGGGCATCAACCTAGAACAAGAAGAAGGATGGGACTTCGTCTTCGACACGAAACTATTAGCTCGCATGGGAGGTAAGAAGTGGACGTTCGACCGCTGCGTGTCAACCGACGGAGTGCCGTGTTCAGTTAGGTATTACAGATACCATCAACACGACATCGATAATACTTTTTCTTCCAAGAAGAAGAAGAGAAACGACGGGACTGCTGCCGCGGCGCCATCGATTCCCACCCCGTCGTCATCTTTGGACGGGAAGAGGATCATCGGAGTCGATCCGGGCAGAAAGAATATCGCTTTCTGTATAGAGCTGGATCCCGAAACTCGAAAAATTATTAAGAACAGACTCACTTCAAAACAGTACTACTGCGACTCGGGGATGATTAGGTTAAAAAAACGAGTCGACTCTTGGCTAACCGGAGAATACAAGCGAGTCAACGAAGAGTTGAGCGGAGGAAAAAAATTGACGAGCTCAGAGTACTACCTGAAAACGTACGTGAAACACTACGAGACGATATGGAAGGTCAAGACTCCGAGAAAATGGAGGAGGGCCAAGTTTCGAGTCTACTGTCTAACCAAAAAGACTCTAGACACATTCGTAAACAAGGTTTTGGGAGACACTAAGAAACCATTCCACGTAGCGTACGGTTCAGCCAAGTTTTCCTGTACTGGGAGGGGGGAACATTTTGCCTCTCCTAACTAAATTTGTCAGAGTGATGAGAGAGAGAGCCGGTCCGACAAACTTCATTCTCGTCGATGAATGGAACACGTCGAAAGTCTGCCACAGATGCAAGGGAACTCTGAATATCGTAGGGTTTAATAAGAAAGATGATGAGGGGAAGAAGAAGGAGGTGGTGTACCTTCGGGGTCTACGTTGTTGCTCTGCCAAGAGTGATATTACCTACAACGACAAAATCCCTCAGCACAGAAACATTCTCCAAACTTCCAGCTCCATCCCAGCACCAGCAACAACAACTACTAGTTTTTGTCCAATCGGTGGAGCCTTTCTGGATAGAGACTGTAATGCGGCAGCCAATATTGCTCAAAAACTCTTTCTAACGGCACCGTCCACCACTCTAGTCCGAGGAGTTAAGGTTCAAATGAAAGAGGTGTTTTGGTTGAAATATTATTGTAAAACAAAAAACAATCCAACACTAACTACTACTACTCCGTGCATTTATGACAAAGGTCATAAATGGTCGTATATAACACTGAGGCGTTAATTCTGTCAGTTGTACAGAGTAGTTTGTTTATACAATAAAATTTATTCAACCAAACACCTCTTTCATTTTTGGACTAGAGTGGATGGTGTAGAGTTTTTGAGTGATATTAGCTGCAGCTGTTTCCTGGCTGGCTTTGTGAACCTGACTATTTATCCATATAACGAAAATAAAAAAAAATGGGATATTTTATATAAACTATTAATGATACACCCTAACCAAAAAATTACTACCATACATAATCCTAAATAAAAATATATCCATTTTTTTTTAATATAATACCTGCTTCAAAAATTAGGTTTTTACTATATTGCTATTTGAAAGATATCCAAAATCTCTTACAAAATAAATATGAAATTGAAAAAACAATAATTTTTTTATTCACATAAAGAAATTAACCCTTTAGCGGGCAGCCAACTGCCAACCAGATAGGTCAGTTGCCTCAGTGTTATATACGACCATATGGTCATACGACTACACCTTGCACGGAGTAGTGGTAGTACTAGTAGTTAGTGTTTGCCAGCTAAAGGATGCGAAATATTAATTTAGTAAGATGTAAAAATAAAAAATATTCAAAAACCAACTTTATTGATAATAACCTGATATAGCCACTTGCCCGCTAAATGGTTAATATTTATCTCCATAAAAAATAATACAAATAGCGGTCAAGTGGATATTGTTGATTTTTGAAAGGTACTCATACAAAGCCAGTAGGTAGGTCCTGTCTTTCTATTTTTTTTAATCCCCACAACTGACCATTGCCTCATCTTTCAAGTTTAGCCGGCCTTGTATTCTGTAGAAAAGTGTCCGTCTGCTCTGGGTTACCAGTAGGACTGAAATAACTGATATTTCTCGAGGAAATAAAAATTCTTCCATCAGCAATTTATCTAAGATAGAAGATAGGTACAAAGATTAGCGATAACAACTGAAAAGAGATAAAGTAAATAAAAAAAGTATTTTTCATTTCATTGCTTTTATTAAAAGTGATAATTCTACTGATGATGATAAATAGTTGACGAGGAAAAATAGTTGACGATGATAAATAGTTGACGAGCAGAAATAGTTAACAATGATAAATAGTTGAATCTCATAAATAGTTGACAATGATAAATAGTTGACGAGGAAAAATAGTTGATGATAAATAGTTGACGAGCAGAAATAGTTGACGATGATAAATAGTTAACGATCATAAATAGTTGACGATGATAAATAGTTGATGAGCAGAAATAGTTGACGATGATAAATAGTTGACGATCATAAATAGTTGATGATGATAAATAGTTGACGATCATAAATAGTTGACGATGATAAATAGTTGACGAGCAAAAATAGTTGACGATGATAAATAGTTGACGATGATAAATAGTTGACGATGATAAATAGTTGACGAGGAAAAATAGTTGACGATGATAAATAGTTGACGAGGAAAAATAGTTGATGATGATAAATAGTTGACGAGCAAAAATAGTTGATGATGATAAATAGTTGAATCTCATAAATAGTTGACGATGATAAATAGTTGACGAGCAGAAATAGTTAACGATCATAAATAGTTGACGATGATAAATAGTTAACGATGATAAATAGTTAACGATCATAAATAGTTGAGCAAAAATAGTTAACGATGATAAATAGTTCACGAGCAAAAATAGTTAACGATGATAAATAGTTGACGATGATAAATAGTTAATGATGATAAATAGTTAACGATCATAAATAGTTGACGATGATAAATAGTTAACAATGATAAATAGTTGAATCTCATAAATAGTTGACGATCATAAATAGTTGACGATGATAAATAGTTAACGATGATAAATAGTTAAGAATGATAAATAGTTGATTCTCATAAATAGTTGACGAGCAAAAATAGTTGATGATGATAAATAGTTGACGATCATAAATAGTTGACGATGATAAATAGTTGACGATCATAAATAGTTAACGATCATAAATAGTTGACGATGATAAATAGTTAACGATGATAAATAGTTGAGTCTCATAAATAGTTGACGATCATAAATAGTTAACGATCATAAATAGTTGACGATGATAAATAGTTGACGAGCAAAAATAGTTGACGATGATAAATAGTTAACGATGATAAATAGTTAACGATGATAAATAGTTGACGATGATAAATAGTTGACGAACAAAAATAGTTAACGATGATAAATAGTTGAAGAGCAAAAATAGTTAACGATGATAAATAGTTGACGATGATAAATAGTTAACGATGATAAATAGTTAACGATGATAAATAGTTAACGATGATAAATAGTTGACGATGATAAATAGTTGACGAGCAAAAATAGTTAACGATGATAAATAGTTGACGATGATAAATAGTTAACGATGATAAATAGTTGACGATGATAAATAGTTAACGATGATAAATAGTTGACGATGATAAATAGTTGACGAGCAAAAATAGTTGATGATGATAAATAGTTGAATCTCATAAATAGTTGACGATGATAAATAGTTGACGAGCAAAAATAGTTAACGATGATAAATAGTTGACGATGATAAATAGTTGACGATGATAAATAGTTGACGATGATAAATAGTTGACGATCATAAATAGTTAACGATGATAAATAGTTGAATCTCATAAATAGTTGACGAGCAGAAATAGTTGATGATAAATAGTTGACGATCATAAATAGTTGACGATGATAAATAGTTGACGAGGAAAAATAGTTGATGATGATAAATAGTTGACGAGCAAAAATAGTTGATGATGATAAATAGTTGAATCTCATAAATAGTTGACGATGATAAATAGTTGACGAGCAGAAATAGTTGACGAGCAAAAATAGTTAACGATCATAAATAGTTGACGAGCAAAAATAGTTAACGATCATAAATAGTTGACGATGATAAATAGTTGACGATGATAAATAGTTAACGATGATAAATAGTTGACGAGCAAAAATAGTTAATGATCATGAATAGTTGACGATGATAAATAGTTGACGATGACAAATAGTAAACGATGATAAATAGTTAACGATCATAAATAGTTGACGATCATAAATAGTTAACGATGATAAATAGTTGAATCTCATAAATAGTTGACGAGCAAAAATAGTTGATGATGATAAATAGTTGACGATGATAAATAGTTGACGAGCAAAAATAGTTAACGATGATAAATAGTTGACGATGATAAATAGTTAACGATGATAAATAGTTGACGATGATAAATAGTTGACGATCATAAATAGTTAACAATGATAAATAGTTGAATCTCATAAATAGTTGACGAGGAAAAATAGTTGATGATGATAAATAGTTGACGAGCAGAAATAGTTGACGATGATAAATAGTTGACGATCATAAATAGTTAACGATGATAAATAGTTGAATCTCATAAATAGTTGACGATGATAAATAGTTGACGAGCAAAAATAGTTGATGATGATAAATAGTTGACGATCATAAATAGTTGACGATCATAAATAGTTGACGATCATAAATAGTTGACGATGATAAATAGTTGACGATGATAAATAGTTGACGAGCAAAAATAGTTAACGATGATAAATAGTTGACGATGATAAAAAAATAGTTGATAATGATAAATAGTTGACGATGATAAATAGTTGACGATGATAAATAGTTGACGAGCAAAAATAGTTTACGATCATAAATAGTTGATGATAAATAGTTGACGAGCAAAAATAGTTAACGATCATAAATAGTTGACGATGATAAATAGTTAACGATGATAAATAGTTGACGAGCAAAAATAGTTGACGATGATAAATAGTTGACGAGCAAAAATAGTTGATGATGATAAATAGTTGATGATGATAAATAGTTAACGATGATAAATAGTTGACGATCATAAATAGTTAACGATCATAAATAGTTGACGATGATAAATAGTTAACGATGATAAATAGTTAACGATCATAAATAGTTGAGCAAAAATAGTTAACGATGATAAATAGTTGACGAGCAAAAATAGTTAACGATGATAAATAGTTGACGATGATAAATAGTTGACGATGATAAATAGTTAACGATGATAAATAGTTAACGATGATAAATAGTTAACGATGATAAATAGTTGAATCTCATAAATAGTTGACGATGATAAATAGTTGACGATGATAAATAGTTAACGATGATAAATAGTTGACAATCATAAATAGTTGACGATGATAAATAGTTGACGAGCAGAAATAGTTGACGATGATAAATAGTTGACGATGATAAATAGTTGACGATGATAAATAGTTGACGATGATAAATAGTTGAATCTCATAAATAGTTGACGATGATAAATAGTTAACGATCATAAATAGTTGACGATGATAAATAGTTGACGAGCAAAAATAGTTGACGATGATAAATAGTTGACGATGATAAATAGTTAACGATGATAAATAGTTAACGATGATAAATAGTTGACGATGATAAATAGTTAACGATGATAAATAGTTGACGAGCAAAAATAGTTAACGATGATAAATAGTTGACGATGATAAATAGTTAACGATGATAAATAGTTAACGATGATAAATAGTTGACGATGATAAATAGTTAACGATGATAAATAGTTGACGAGCAAAAATAGTTAACGATGATAAATAGTTGACGATGATAAATAGTAAACGATGATAAATAGTTAACGATCATAAATAGTTGACGATCATAAATAGTTAACGATGATAAATAGTTGAATCTCATAAATAGTTGACGAGCAAAAATAGTTGATGATGATAAATAGTTGACGAGCAAAAATAGTTGACGATGATAAATAGTTGACGAGCAAAAATAGTTAACGATGATAAATAGTTGACGATGATAAATAGTTAACGATGATAAATAGTTAACGATCATAAATAGTTGACGATCATAAATAGTTAACAATGATAAATAGTTGAATCTCATAAATAGTTGACGAGCAAAAATAGTTGATGATAAATAGTTGACGATGATAAATAGTTGACGAGGAAAAATAGTTAACGATCATAAATAGTTGACGATGATAAATAGTTGACGAGCAAAAATAGTTGATGATGATAAATAGTTGACGATGATAAATAGTTAACGATCATAAATAGTTGACGATGATAAATAGTTGACGATGATAAATAGTTGACGAGCAAAAATAGTTAACGATGATAAATAGTTGACGATGATAAATAGTTAACGATGATAAATAGTTAACGATGATAAATAGTTGACGATCATAAATAGTTAACGATGATAAATAGTTGAATCTCATAAATAGTTGACGAGCAAAAATTGTTGATGATGATAAATAGTTGACGATGATAAATAGTTGACGAGCAAAAATAGTTAACGATCATAAATAGTTGACGATGATAAATAGTTAACGATGATAAATAGTTGACGAGCAAAAATAGTTAACGATGATAAATAGTTGACGATGATAAATAGTTAACGATGATAAATAGTTAACGATGATAAATAGTTAACGATGATAAATAGTTAACGATGATAAATAGTTGACGAGCAAAAATAGTTGACGATGATAAATAGTTAACGATGATAAATAGTTAACGATGATAAATAGTTAACGATGATAAATAGTTGACGAGCAAAAATAGTTAACGATGATAAATAGTTGACGATGATAAATAGTTAACGATGATAAATAGTTAACGATGATAAATAGTTGACGATCATAAATAGTTAACGATGATAAATAGTTGAATCTCATAAATAGTTGACGAGCAAAAATAGTTGATGATGATAAATAGTTGACAATGATAAATAGTTGAATCTCATAAATAGTTGATGATGATAAATAGTTAACGATGATAAATAGTTGAATCTCATAAATAGTTGACGATGATAAATAGTTGACGAGCAAAAATAGTTGATGATGATAAATAGTTGATGATGATAAATAGTTGACGATGATAAATAGTTAACGATGATAAATAGTTGACGATGATAAATAGTTGACGATGATAAATAGTTAACGATGATAAATAGTTGACGAGCAAAAATAGTTAACGATGATAAATAGTTGAATCTCATAAATAGTTAACGATGATAAATAGTTGACGATGATAAATAGTTAACGATGATAAATAGTTGACGATGATAAATAGTTAACGATGATAAATAGTTAACGATGATAAATAGTTGACGAGCAAAAATAGTTAACGATGATAAATAGTTAACGATGATAAATAGTTAACGATGATAAATAGTTGACGATGATAAATAGTTAACGATGATAAATAGTTAACGATGATAAATAGTTGACGATGATAAATAGTTAACGATGATAAATAGTTGAATCTCATAAATAGTTGACGATCATAAATAGTTGACGATGATAAATAGTTAACGATGATAAATAGTTAACAATGATAAATAGTTGAATCTCATAAATAGTTGACGAGCAAAAATAGTTGATGATGATAAATAGTTGACGATGATAAATAGTTGACGATGATAAATAGTTGACGAGCAAAAATAGTTAACGATCATAAATAGTTGACGATGATAAATAGTTGAATCTCATAAATAGTTGACGATGATAAATAGTTAACGATGATAAATAGTTGACGATGATAAATAGTTGACGATGATAAATAGTTAACGATGATAAATAGTTAACGATGATAAATAGTTGACGATGATAAATAGTTAACGATGATAAATAGTTGACGAGCAAAAATAGTTAACGATGATAAATAGTTGACGATGATAAATAGTTAACGATGATAAATAGTTAACGATGATAAATAGTTGACGATGATAAATAGTTAACGATGATAAATAGTTGACGAGCAAAAATAGTTAACGATGATAAATAGTTGACGATGATAAATAGTTAACGATGATAAATAGTTAACGATGATAAATAGTTGACGAGCAGAAATAGTTGACGATGATAAATAGTTGAATCTCATAAATAGCTGACGAGCAGAAATAGTTGATGATGATAAATAGTTGACGATGATAAATAGTTGACGAGGAAAAATAGTTGATGATGATAAATAGTTGACGAGCAGAAATAGTTGACGATGATAAAATGTTGAATCTCATAAATAATTGATGATAATAAATAGTTGACGAGCAAAAATAGTTGACGATGATAAATACTTGACGACGAAAAATAGTTGATGATGATAAATAGTTGACGATGATAAATAGTTGACGATCATAAATAGTTAACGATGATAAATAGTTGACGATGATAAATAGTTGATAATGATAAATAGTTGACGATGATAAATAGTTAACGATGATAAATAGTTGACGATGATAAATAGTTGACGAGCAAAAATAGTTAACGATGATAAATAGTTGACGATGATAAATAGTTGACGAGCAAAAATAGTTAACGATGATAAATAGTTAACGATGATAAATAGTTAACGATGATAAATAGTTGACGAGCAAAAATAGTTGACGATGATAAATAGTTGACGAGCAAAAATAGTTGACGATGATAAATAGTTAACGATGATAAATAGTTAACGATGATAAATAGTTGACGGTGATAAATAGTTAACGATGATAAATAGTTGACGATGATAAATAGTTAACGATGATAAATAGTTAACGATGATAAATAGTTGACGAGCAAAAATAGTTAACGATGATAAATAGTTGACGAGCAAAAATAGTTAACGATGATAAATAGTTGACGATGATAAATAGTTAACGATGATAAATAGTTAACGATGATAAATAGTTGACGATGATAAATAGTTAACGATGATAAATAGTTGAATCTCATAAATAGTTGACGATGATAAATAGTTGACGATGATAAATAGTTGACGATGATAAATAGTTAACGATGATAAATAGTTGAATCTCATAAATAGTTGACGAGCAAAAATAGTTGATGATGATAAATAGTTGACGATGATAAATAGTTGACGATGATAAATAGTTGACGAGCAAAAATAGTTAACGATGATAAATAGTTAACGATGATAAATAGTTAACGATGATAAATAGTTGACGATGATAAATAGTTGACGAGCAAAAATAGTTAACGATGATAAATAGTTGACGATGATAAATAGTTAACGATGATAAATAGTTAACGATGATAAATAGTTGACGATGATAAATAGTTAACGATGATAAATAGTTGACGAGCAAAAATAGTTAACGATGATAAATAGTTGACGATGATAAATAGTTAACGATGATAAATAGTTGACGATGATAAATAGTTGACGATGATAAATAGTTAACGATGATAAATAGTTGACGATGATAAATAGTTAACGATGATAAATAGTTGACGATGATAAATAGTTAACGATGATAAATAGTTAACGATGATAAATAGTTGACGATGATAAATAGTTAACGATGATAAATAGTTGAATCTCATAAATAGTTGACGAGCAAAAATAGTTGATGATGATAAATAGTTGACGATGATAAATAGTTAACGATGATAAATAGTTGACGATGATAAATAGTTAACGATGATAAATAGTTAACGATGATAAATAGTTGACGATCATAAATAGTTAACGATGATAAATAGTTGAATCTCATAAATAGTTGACGATGATAAATAGTTGACGAGGAAAAATAGTTGATGATGATAAATAGTTGACGAGCAGAAATAGTTGACGATGATAAATAGTTGACGATCATAAATAGTTAACGATGATAAATAGTTGAATCTCATAAATAGTTGATGATGATAAATAGTTGACGAGCAAAAATAGTTGATGATGATAAATAGTTGAATCTCATAAATAGTTGACGATGATAAATAGTTGACGAGCAAAAATAGTTGATGATGATAAATAGTTGACGAGCAAAAATAGTTGATGATGATAAATAGTTGACGAGCAAAAATAGTTAACGATGATAAATAGTTGACGATGATAAATAGTTGACGAGCAAAAATAGTTAACGATGATAAATAGTTGACGATGATAAATAGTTGACGATGATAAATAGTTGACGATCATAAATAGTTAACGATGATAAATAGTTGAATCTCATAAATAGTTGACGATGATAAATAGTTGACGAGGAAAAATAGTTGATGATGATAAATAGTTGACGAGCAAAAATAGTTGATGATGATAAATAGTTGACGATGATAAATAGTTAACGATGATAAATAGTTGACGAGCAAAAATAGTTAACGATGATAAATAGTTGACGATGATAAATAGTTAACGATGATAAATAGTTAACGATGATAAATAGTTGACGATGATAAATAGTTGACGAGCAAAAATAGTTAACGATGATAAATAGTTGACGATGATAAATAGTTAACGATGATAAATAGTTAACGATGATAAATAGTTAACGATGATAAATAGTTAACGATGATAAATAGTTAACGATGATAAATAGTTGACGAGCAAAAATAGTTAACGATGATAAATAGTTGACGAGCAAAAATAGTTAACGATGATAAATAGTTGACGATGATAAATAGTTAACGATGATAAATAGTTAACGATGATAAATAGTTAACGATGATAAATAGTTAACGATGATAAATAGTTGAATCTCATAAATAGTTGACGATCATAAATAGTTGACGATGATAAATAGTTAACGATGATAAATAGTTAACAATGATAAATAGTTGAATCTCATAAATAGTTGACGAGCAAAAATAGTTGATGATGATAAATAGTTGACGATGATAAATAGTTGACGAGCAAAAATAGTTGACGATGATAAATAGTTGACGATGATAAATAGTTAACGATGATAAATAGTTGAATCTCATAAATAGTTGACGATCATAAATAGTTAACGATCATAAATAGTTGACGATGATAAATAGTTGACGAGCAAAAATAGTTGACGATGATAAATAGTTGACGATGATAAATAGTTAACGATGATAAATAGTTAACGATGATAAATAGTTGACGATGATAAATAGTTAACGATGATAAATAGTTGACGAGCAAAAATAGTTAACGATGATAAATAGTTGACGATGATAAATAGTTAACGATGATAAATAGTTAACGATGATAAATAGTTGACGATGATAAATAGTTAACGATGATAAATAGTTGACGAGCAAAAATAGTTAACGATGATAAATAGTTAACGATGATAAATAGTTAACGATGATAAATAGTTAACGATGATAAATAGTTGACGGTGATAAATAGTTAACGATGATAAATAGTTGACGATGATAAATAGTTGACGAGCAAAAATAGTTGACGATGATAAATAGTTGACGATGATAAATAGTTAACGATGATAAATAGTTGACGATGATAAATAGTTAACGATGATAAATAGTTAACGATGATAAATAGTTGACGATGATAAATAGTTAACGATGATAAATAGTTGAATCTCATAAATAGTTGACGATGATAAATAGTTGACGAGGAAAAATAGTTGATGATGATAAATAGTTGACGAGCAGAAATAGTTGACGATGATAAATAGTTGACGATCATAAATAGTTAACGATGATAAATAGTTGAATCTCATAAATAGTTGACGATGATAAATAGTTGACGAGCAAAAATAGTTGATGATGATAAATAGTTGAATCTCATAAATAGTTGACGATGATAAATAGTTGACGAGCAGAAATAGTTGACGATGATAAATAGTTGACGAGCAAAAATAGTTAACGATGATAAATAGTTGACGAGCAAAAATAGTTAACGATGATAAATAGTTAACGATGATAAATAGTTGACGATGATAAATAGTTAACGATGATAAATAGTTGACGATGATAAATAGTTAACGATGATAAATAGTTGACGATGATAAATAGTTAACGATGATAAATAGTTGAATCTCATAAATAGTTGACGATGATAAATAGTTGATGAGCAGAAATAGTTGACGATGATAAATAGTTGACGAGCAAAAATAGTTAACGATGATAAATAGTTGACGATGATAAATAGTTAACGATGATAAATAGTTGACGAGCAAAAATAGTTAACGATGATAAATAGTTGACGATGATAAATAGTTAACGATGATAAATAGTTGACGATGATAAATAGTTAACGATGATAAATAGTTAACGATGATAAATAGTTAACGATGATAAATAGTTGACGATGATAAATAGTTAACGATGATAAATAGTTAACGATGATAAATAGTTGACGATGATAAATAGTTAACGATGATAAATAGTTGACGATGATAAATAGTTAACGATGATAAATAGTTAACGATGATAAATAGTTGACGATGATAAATAGTTAACGATGATAAATAGTTGAATCTCATAAATAGTTGACGAGCAAAAATAGTTGATGATGATAAATAGTTGACAATGATAAATAGTTGAATCTCATAAATAGTTGATGATGATAAATAGTTAACGATGATAAATAGTTGAATCTCATAAATAGTTGACGATGATAAATAGTTGACGAGCAAAAATAGTTGATGATGATAAATAGTTGATGATGATAAATAGTTGACGAGCAAAAATAGTTAACGATGATAAATAGTTGACGATGATAAATAGTTGACGATGATAAATAGTTAACGATGATAAATAGTTGACGAGCAAAAATAGTTAACGATGATAAATAGTTGACGATGATAAATAGTTAACGATGATAAATAGTTGACGATGATAAATAGTTAACGATGATAAATAGTTGACGATGATAAATAGTTAACGATGATAAATAGTTAACGATGATAAATAGTTGACGAGCAAAAATAGTTAACGATGATAAATAGTTGACGAGCAAAAATAGTTAACGATGATAAATAGTTGACGATGATAAATAGTTAACGATGATAAATAGTTAACGATGATAAATAGTTAACGATGATAAATAGTTAACGATGATAAATAGTTGAATCTCATAAATAGTTGACGATGATAAATAGTTGACGATGATAAATAGTTGACGAGGAAAAATAGTTGATGATGATAAATAGTTGACGAGCAGAAATAGTTGATGATGATAAATAGTTGAATCTCATAAATAGTTGACGATGATAAATAGTTGACGAGCAGAAATAGTTGACGATGATAAATAGTTGATGAGGAAAAATAGTTGATGATGATAAATAGTTGACGAGCAAAAATAGTTGATGATGATAAATAGTTGAATCTCATAAATAGTTGACGATGATAAATAGTTGACGAGGAAAAATAGTTGATGATGATAAATAGTTGACGAGCAGAAATAGTTGATGATGATAAATAGTTGAATCTCATAAATAGTTGACGATGATAAATAGTTAACGATCATAAATAGTTGACGATGATAAATAGTTGACGAGCAAAAATAGTTGACGATGATAAATAGTTGACGATGATAAATAGTTAACGATGATAAATAGTTAACGATGATAAATAGTTGACGATGATAAATAGTTAACGATGATAAATAGTTGACGAGCAAAAATAGTTAACGATGATAAATAGTTGACGATGATAAATAGTTAACGATGATAAATAGTTAACGATGATAAATAGTTGACGATGATAAATAGTTAACGATGATAAATAGTTGACGAGCAAAAATAGTTAACGATGATAAATAGTTGACGATGATAAATAGTTAACGATGATAAATAGTTAACGATGATAAATAGTTGACGATCATAAATAGTTAACGATGATAAATAGTTGAATCTCATAAATAGTTGACGAGCAAAAATAGTTGATGATGATAAATAGTTGACGAGCAAAAATAGTTGACGATGATAAATAGTTGACGAGCAAAAATAGTTAACGATGATAAATAGTTGACGATGATAAATAGTTAACGATGATAAATAGTTAACGATGATAAATAGTTGACGATGATAAATAGTTAACGATGATAAATAGTTGAATCTCATAAATAGTTAACGATGATAAATAATTAATGATGATAAATAGTTGACGATGATAAATAGTTAACGATGATAAATATTTAACGATGATAAATAGTTGACGATGATAAATAGTTGACGAGCAAAAATAGTTAACGATGATAAATAGTTGATCATAAATAGTTAACGATGATAAATAGTTAACGATGATAAATAGTTGACGATGATAAATAGTTGACGAGCAAAAATAGTTAACGATGATAAATAGTTGACGAGCAAAAATAGTTAACGATGATAAATAGTTGACGATGATAAATAGTTGACGATGATAAATAGTTAACGATGATAAATAGTTGAATCTCATAAATAGTTGACGATGATAAATAGTTGATGATGATAAATAGTTGACGATGATAAATAGTTGACGAGCAAAAATAGTTAACGATGATAAATAGTTGACGATGATAAATAGTTAACGATGATAAATAGTTGACGAGCAAAAATAGTTAACGATGATAAATAGTTGACGATGATAAATAGTTAACGATGATAAATAGTTAACGATGATAAATAGTTAACGATGATAAATAGTTAACGATGATAAATAGTTGACGAGCAAAAATAGTTAACGATGATAAATAGTTGACGATGATAAATAGTTAACGATGATAAATAGTTAACGATGATAAATAGTTGACGAGCAAAAATAGTTAACGATGATAAATAGTTGACGATGATAAATAGTTAACGATGATAAATAGTTAACGATCATAAATAGTTGACGATCATAAATAGTTAACGATAATAAATAGTTGAATCTCATAAATAGTTGACGAGCAAAAATAGTTGATGATGATAAATAGTTGACAATGATAAACAGTTGAATCTCATAAATAGTTGATGATGATAAATAGTTAACGATGATAAATAGTTGAATCTCATAAATAGTTGACGATGATAAATAGTTGACGAGCAAAAATAGTTAATGATGATAAATAGTTGACGATGATAAATAGTTGACGAGCAAAAATAGTTAACGATGATAAATAGTTGACGATGATAAATAGTTGACGATGATAAATAGTTAACGATGATAAATAGTTGACGAGCAAAAATAGTTAACGATGATAAATAGTTGACGATGATAAATAGTTAACGATGATAAATAGTTGACGATGATAAATAGTTAACGATGATAAATAGTTGACGATGATAAATAGTTAACGATGATAAATAGTTAACGATGATAAATAGTTGACGATGATAAATAGTTAACGATGATAAATAGTTGACGAGCAAAAATAGTTAACGATGATAAATAGTTGACGATGATAAATAGTTAATGATGATAAATAGTTAACGATCATAAATAGTTGACGATGATAAATAGTTAACAATGATAAATAGTTGAATCTCATAAATAGTTGACGATCATAAATAGTTGACGATGATAAATAGTTAACGATGATAAATAGTTAACAATGATAAATAGTTGAATCTCATAAATAGTTGACGAGCAAAAATAGTTGATGATGATAAATAGTGGACGATCATAAATAGTTGACGATGATAAATAGTTGACGAGCAAAAATAGTTAACGATCATAAATAGTTGACGATGATAAATAGTTGAATCTCATAAATAGTTGACGATGATAAATAGTTAACGATGATAAATAGTTGACGATGATAAATAGTTGACGATGATAAATAGTTAACGATGATAAATAGTTAACGATGATAAATAGTTGACGATGATAAATAGTTAACGATGATAAATAGTTGATGAGCAAAAATAGTTAACGATGATAAATAGTTGACGATGATAAATAGTTAACGATGATAAATAGTTAACGATGATAAATAGTTGACGATGATAAATAGTTAACGATGATAAATAGTTGACGAGCAAAAATAGTTAACGATGATAAATAGTTGACGATGATAAATAGTTAACGATGATAAATAGTTAACGATGATAAATAGTTGACGATCATAAATAGTTAACGATGATAAATAGTTGAATCTCATAAATAGTTGACGAGCAAAAATAGTTGATGATGATAAATAGTTGACGATGATAAATAGTTGACGAGCAAAAATAGTTAACGATGATAAATAGTTGACGATGATAAATAGTTAACGATGATAAATAGTTAACGATCATAAATAGTTGACGATCATAAATAGTTAACGATGATAAATAGTTGAATCTCATAAATAGTTGACGAGCAAAAATAGTTGATGATGATAAATAGTTGACGATGATAAATAGTTGACGATGATAAATAGTTGACGATGATAAATAGTTGACGATCATAAATAGTTAACGATGATAAATAGTTGAATCTCATAAATAGTTGACGATGATAAATAGTTGACGAGCAAAAATAGTTGACGATGATAAATAGTTGACGATGATAAATAGTTGACGAGCAGAAATAGTTGACGATCATAAATAGTTGACGAGCAAAAATAGTTAACGATCATAAATAGTTGATGATGATAAATATTTGATGAGCAGAAATAGTTGACGATGATAAATAGTTGACGATCATAAATAGTTGATGATGATAAATAGTTGACGATGATAAATAGTTGACGATGATAAATAGTTGACGAGCAGAAATAGTTGACGAGCAAAAATAGTTAACGATCATAAATAGTTGACGATGATAAATAGTTGACGAGCAAAAATAGTTAACGATCATAAATAGTTGACGATCATAAATAGTTGACGATGATAAATAGTTGAATCTCATAAATAGTTGACGATGATAAATAGTTGACGAGGAAAAATAGTTGATGATGATAAATAGTTGACGAGCAAAAATAGTTGACGATGATAAATAGTTGACGATGATAAATAGTTAACGATGATAAATAGTTAACGATGATAAATAGTTGACGATGATAAATAGTTAACGATGATAAATAGTTGACGAGCAAAAATAGTTAACGATGATAAATAGTTGACGATGATAAATAGTTAACGATGATAAATAGTTGACGAGCAAAAATAGTTAACGATGATAAATAGTTGACGATGATAAATAGTTGACGATGATAAATAGTTGACGATCATAAATAGTTAACGATGATAAATAGTTGAATCTCATAAATAGTTGACGAGGAAAAATAGTTCATGATGATAAATAGTTGACGATGATAAATAGTTGACGATGATAAATAGTTGACGATGATAAATAGTTGACGATCATAAATAGTTAACGATGATAAATAGTTGACGATGATAAATAGTTAACGATGATAAATAGTTGAATCTCATAAATAGTTAACGATCATAAATAGTTGAATCTCATAAATAGTTGACGATGATAAATAGTTGACGAGCAGAAATAGTTGACGATGATAAATAGTTGACGATCATAAATAGTTAACGATGATAAATAGTTGAATCTCATAAATAGTTGACGATGATAAATAGTTGACGAGCAAAAATAGTTGATGATGATAAATAGTTGAATCTCATAAATAGTTGACGATGATAAATAGTTGACGAGCAGAAATAGTTGACGATGATAAATAGTTGACGAGCAAAAATAGTTAACGATGATAAATAGTTGACGAGCAAAAATAGTTAACGATGATAAATAGTTGACGATGATAAATAGTTGACGAGCAAAAATAGTTAACGATGATAAATAGTTGACGATGATAAATAGTTAACGATGATAAATAGTTGACGATCATAAATAGTTAACAATGATAAATAGTTGAATCTCATAAATAGTTGACGAGCAAAAATAGTTGATGATGATAAATAGTTGACGATGATAAATAGTTGACGAGCAAAAATAGTTAACGATCATAAATAGTTGACGATGATAAATAGTTAACGATGATAAATAGTTGACGAGCAAAAATAGTTAACGATGATAAATAGTTGACGATGATAAATAGTTAACGATGATAAATAGTTAACGATGATAAATAGTTAACGATGATAAATAGTTGACGAGCAAAAATAGTTAACGATGATAAATAGTTGACGATGATAAATAGTTAACGATGATAAATAGTTAACGATGATAAATAGTTGACGATGATAAATAGTTAACGATGATAAATAGTTGACGATGATAAATAGTTAACGATGATAAATAGTTAACGATGATAAATAGTTGACGATCATAAATAGTTAACGATGATAAATAGTTGAATCTCATAAATAGTTGACGATGATAAATAGTTGACGATCATAAATAGTTGACGATGATAAATAGTTGACGATGATAAATAGTTGACGATCATAAATAGTTAACGATGATAAATAGTTGAATCTCATAAATAGTTGACGATGATAAATAGTTGACAAGCAAAAATAGTTGATGATGATAAATAGTTGATGATGATAAATAGTTGACGAGCAAAAATAGTTAACGATGATAAATAGTTGACGATGATAAATAGTTGACGATGATAAATAGTTAACGATGATAAATAGTTGACGAGCAAAAATAGTTAACGATGATAAATAGTTGACGATGATAAATAGTTAACGATGATAAATAGTTGACGATGATAAATAGTTAACGATGATAAATAGTTAACGATGATAAATAGTTAACGATGATAAATAGTTGACGATGATAAATAGTTGACGAGCAAAAATAGTTAACGATGATAAATAGTTGACGAGCAAAAATAGTTAACGATGATAAATAGTTGACGATGATAAATAGTTAACGATGATAAATAGTTAACGATGATAAATAGTTAACGATGATAAATAGTTAACGATGATAAATAGTTGAATCTCATAAATAGTTGACGATCATAAATAGTTGACGATGATAAATAGTTAACGATGATAAATAGTTAACAATGATAAATAGTTGAATCTCATAAATAGTTGACGAGCAAAAATAGTTGATGATGATAAATAGTGGACGATCATAAATAGTTGACGATGATAAATAGTTGACGAGCAAAAATAGTTAACGATCATAAATAGTTGACGATGATAAATAGTTAACGATGATAAATAGTTGAATCTCATAAATAGTTGACGATCATAAATAGTTAACGATGATAAATAGTTGACGATGATAAATAGTTAACGATGATAAATAGTTAACGATGATAAATAGTTGACGATGATAAATAGTTAACGATGATAAATAGTTGACGAGCAAAAATAGTTAACGATGATAAATAGTTGACGATGATAAATAGTTAACGATGATAAATAGTTAACGATGATAAATAGTTGACGATGATAAATAGTTAACGATGATAAATAGTTGACGAGCAAAAATAGTTAACGATGATAAATAGTTGACGATGATAAATAGTTAACGATGATAAATAGTTAACGATGATAAATAGTTGACGATCATAAATAGTTAACGATGATAAATAGTTGAATCTCATAAATAGTTGACGAGCAAAAATAGTTGATGATGATAAATAGTTGACGATGATAAATAGTTGACGAGCAAAAATAGTTAACGATCATAAATAGTTGACGATGATAAATAGTTAACGATGATAAATAGTTGACGATGATAAATAGTTGACGATCATAAATAGTTAACGATGATAAATAGTTGAATCTCATAAATAGTTAACGATCATAAATAGTTGAATCTCATAAATAGTTGACGATGATAAATAGTTGACGAGCAGAAATAGTTGACGATGATAAATAGTTGACGATCATAAATAGTTAACGATGATAAATAGTTGAATCTCATAAATAGTTGACGATGATAAATAGTTGACGAGGAAAAATAGTTGATGATGATAAATAGTTGACGAGCAGAAATAGTTGACGATGATAAATAGTTGACGAGCAAAAATAGTTGATGATGATAAATAGTTGACGATGATAAATAGTTGACGAGCAGAAATAGTTGACGATGATAAATAGTTGACGATGATAAATAGTTGATAATGATAAATAGTTGACGATGATAAATAGTTGACGAGCAGAAATAGTTGACGATGATAAATAGTTGACGAGCAAAAATAGTTGATGATGATAAATAGTTGATGATGATAAATAGTTGACGAGCAGAAATAGTTGACGATGATAAATAGTTGACGAGCATAAATAGTTGATGATGATAAATAGTTGAATCTCATAAATAGTTGACGATGATAAATAGTTGACGAGCAAAAATAGTTAACGATCATAAATAGTTGACGATGATAAATAGTTGACGAGCAAAAATAGTTAACGATCATAAATAGTTGACGATGATAAATAGTTAACGATGATAAATAGTTAACGATGATAAATAGTTGACGATGATAAATAGTTAACGATGATAAATAGTTGAATCTCATAAATAGTTGACGATGATAAATAGTTGACGATCATAAATAGTTAACGATGATAAATAGTTGACGATGATAAATAATTGAATCTCATAAATAGTTGACGAGCAAAAATAGTTGACGATGATAAATACTTGACGACGAAAAATAGTTGATGATGATAAATAGTTGACGAGCAAAAAGAGTTAATGATGATAAATAGTTGAGATCTCATAAATAGTTGACGATGATAAATAGTTGAATCTCATAAATAGTTGACGATGATAAATAGTTAACGATGATAAATAGTTGACGATGATAAATAGTTAACGATGATAAATAGTTAACGATGATAAATAGTTGACGATGATAAATAGTTAACGATGATAAATAGTTGACGAGCAAAAATAGTTAACGATGATAAATAGTTGACGATGATAAATAGTTAACGATGATAAATAGTTAACGATCATAAATAGTTGACGATGATAAATAGTTAACGATGATAAATAGTTGACGAGCAAAAATAGTTAACGATGATAAATAGTTGACGATGATAAATAGTAAACGATGATAAATAGTTAACGATCATAAATAGTTGACGATCATAAATAGTTAACGATGATAAATAGTTGAATCTCATAAATAGTTGACGAGCAAAAATAGTTGATGATGATAAATAGTTGACGATGATAAATAGTTGACGAGCAAAAATAGTTAACGATGATAAATAGTTGACGATGATAAATAGTTAACGATGATAAATAGTTAACGATCATAAATAGTTGACGATCATAAATAGTTAACAATGATAAATAGTTGAATCTCATAAATAGTTGACGAGCAAAAATAGTTGATGATGATAAATAGTTGACGATGATAAATAGTTGACGAGCAGAAATAGTTGACGATGATAAATAGTTGACGATCATAAATAGTTAACGATGATAAATAGTTGAATCTCATAAATAGTTGACGATGATAAATAGTTGACGAGCAAAAATAGTTGATGATGATAAATAGTTGACGAGCAGAAATAGTTGACGATGATAAATAGTTGACGATCATAAATAGTTGACGATGATAAATAGTTGACGATGATAAATAGTTGACGAGCAAAAATAGTTAACGATGATAAATAGTTGACGATGATAAATAGTTGACGAGCAAAAATAGTTGACGATGATAAATAGTTGACGAGCAAAAATAGTTGACGATGATAAATAGTTGACGAGCAAAAATAGTTGATGATGATAAATAGTTGACGATGATAAATAGTTGACGAGCAAAAATAGTTAACGATCATAAATAGTTGACGATGATAAATAGTTGACGAGCAAAAATAGTTGAATCTCATAAATAGTTGACGATGATAAATAGTTGACGAGCAAAAGTAGTTGATGATAAATAGTTGATGAGGAAAAATAGTTGACGAGCAAAAATAGTTGACGATGATAAATAGTTGACGAGGAAAAATAGTTGATGATGATAAATAGTTGACGAGCAAAAATAGTTAATGATGATAAATAGTTGAATCTCATAAATAGTTGACGAGCAGAAATAGTTGACGATGATAAATAGTTGACGATGATAAATAGTTGACGAGCAAAAATAGTTGATGATGATAAATAGTTGACGATCATAAATAGTTAACGATGATAAATAGTTGAATCTCATAAATAGTTGACGATGATAAATAGTTGACGAGCAAAAATAGTTGATGATGATAAATAGTTGACGATGATAAATAGTTGACGAGCAAAAATAGTTGACGAGCAAAAATAGTTGACGATGATAAATAGTTGACGATGATAAATAGTTGACGATCATAAATAGTTAACAATGATAAATAGTTGAATCTCATAAGTAGTTGACGAGCAAAAATAGTTGATGATGATAAATAGTTGACGATGATAAATAGTTGACGAGCAAAAATAGTTAACGATGATAAATAGTTGATGAGCAGAAATAGTTGACGAGCAAAAAATTTGTTTTTACAGGGAGGGGCATTAACCCTCCATCAACCTATTTATTGACATGTAGGGAGCCTGGCTTACAGGAAATCATTAGGCTTGTCACTCAATGTAAAGCTACCTGTAAAGAAAAGAAAAGCAATAAGTGATAAGAAAGATGGGAGAAATAGCGATCATAAATAGTTAAATTATAAATAGTAGATCGTGCGAAATAGTTGACGATCATAAATAATTGACGAGCAAAAATTGTTGAATCTCGTTGAAAAAATTAAGGCTTTTGGCAGTCGTGGCTGGGCGTTGATATATAAGGAAAGCGTTTGGCACTGCTCCTTAGTGTTTGTCACTTGGTGGTTCTTAAATGGGTAAATTATTTGATTTTTTATTCTTATAGTGTGGATTGAGAGATAACGAGGTTGAAAAGTTATGGAGTTTAAATTGAAAAAGAAAAAAAAACATACTGTAAATCTTTATTTTTTTTACAGAATCTGATGAAGAATACCAAGAACAACTTCTTAATGCTTCCGACTTGGAGGAAGATGAAGACCAATCATTCCCCGTTACTGGCAGGAGTAGTGAAACCGAAGAAGAGTTAGAATCACCAGACCACATCTCTGGCACCTCATTTATTAGAAATGAAAACTTCAGCAGGAGTTTTACTACAGATGATTCCTTGAACAATCAGTCAGAATCAGAACGATTCCTTGAACAATCAGTCAGAATCAGAACCTATTACACTTTTCCCTTTTGACTATTTTAAGGCTTATCTGAGTGATGATGTTTTGCAAACACTTACACTTCAGACCAAAGATAAATTCATTTCAGTTGATGGTCGGGCTCCGAGAATTACTGTTAATATTATTAGGAAATTTTTAGGGATTAATTTAATTATGTCTGTGTTGAAGTTTCCTAAAATAGCCATGTACTGGAATGAAAAGACAAGAATTAGTTGCATTGCAGATAATATGTCTCTTGATTTGTTTTTAGCTATCAGGACTTATTTTAGAGTTTATGATAAATATGTTACATCAGCTCAAAAGAAAGAAGACAAACTATGGAAGGTCAGACCTCTGTTACTCTCTATTCATCAAAGATGTTCAGAATTATCAATTTCAAAGTCAGTCTCTGTAAATGAAAAGAGTATACCATTTAAAGGATACTCATATCTGAAATGGTATAACTCAAAAGGGATTAAGGTATTTGAGCTGATTAGCAGTGAGGGTTTGGTTTTAGATTTTGAAATTTTTCAAGGGAAGAAGAGTCTAATTAATAATGTTGAAAGAACAGGTTTAGTTTTACCAGAAACTATTGATAAAGATAAGATGACTGTTGGAGAGGCAGCAGTATTAAGATTTGTGAAGTCAGTCCCACAAGGTACCAGTTTTTACTTTAGTAGTTGTTTTACAACATTTAAAATTCTTGAAATAATGACCTCCTTTGGTATGGGGGCTACTGGTATTTTGAAAAGGAACTTACTCCCAAGGCAGTGTAAGTTTAAAAAAGATAGCTCAGATTGTTTTGTGAGAGAAGACGAAGCTTATGCGGTAACAGTATTTTATGATGATAAGCCTATATTCATGGGATCAAACGAGCATGGTGTGAATCCTATGTCAACTTGTAAAAAGTGGTGTAAAAAGGAAAGGAGGTATTTACAGGTACAACGTCCTAGAGTAGCAGAGGCATACAACTCTTGTATAGATGGTGTAAATATTGCAGATCAGGTAATATCCTATTACAGAAGTAAGTTCCGCACAGCGAAATTCGTCTTCCAAGTAATGTTTTACTTTTTGGACCTCGCATGTGCTAATTCATGGTTGGAATATAAACGGGATTGTAATCACAAACCTATTTTAGATAGTACTGACTTTAAGTTAGAGGTTGCCTATCATTTACTTTCAGAAAACATTCAACCCGAGAGTGATGATTCCTCAGACTCTGACTCAGAACAGCCACTACCTCCTTATCACAGGCGGACTAGGAATGTATGCCACTTACCGCAAGTGCTGCCAGTATATTCTCTCAAACAGTGGTGTAGATATCGAGATTGCCATTATAGATCAAGGTTTTACTGTAAGACATGTAAGGTATTTCTTTGCCTTTCAAGTGAGAGGAATTGTTATTCTCTATTTCATACATCATGAGAGGGCAAATAGTTGATTTTTGAATATTGTGTTTTTTTTTTTAATCTATCGGGACCGATTTTCCTTCTCAAGGTGGTTTAGTCAATCAGTCGGGTTGAGGTTATCCCTTTAGCGGGCAAGTGGCTATATCAAGTTATTATCAATAAAGTTGGTTTTTTGAATATTTTTTATTTTACATCTTACTATAGACAATTAATATTTCGCATCCTTTAGCTGCCCGCTAAAGGGTTAAGACAAGAACATAGAATATCGATTGTTTTGATAGGGGCTGAGTAATATGTTCCTTTGGATGGCATATATATATGGAATATATATAAAGGGTAGACACGTATTACACTACAATCATGATTTGCTTCAGTTGTTACGATGAGATAAAACCTTCCCATGAATCAAAGGAAATAGTTAGAAAATGTAAAACGTGGGAGGAAGTGGATCAAAAATTGAAAGATGTGACACCCCGATTCCGATACGGTAATGGCTGCTATAATTGTACAGAAAAAAAGCTAATGAAATTAGATCTCCCCAAGTTCAAAAAAGCACTCGCCATCAACGCTGGCGATGGAGTGGTCGAGAGGGCCATCATCAAAAGAGTCTTGAAGATACCCGAATATGTACTGACAGACATCTCTCCGAGCAACTCAAATCTGGTACAGGCCTATTCCGCCGCTGAAGCTGTCGAAAAATTCACCGATGCCGATTTGTTGATTTCTATCTACCCATCGTATACTGCAAATGGCTATGAGAATTTGATCGAAAAGAGTAAAGCTAGATATATGTTATTCATCGGAGAATGGGACTGTTTTGGACATACCGATCCTAGTGCTTCCTTCATACAACAATTTTGTGATCGTCTAGTCATAGGAGAAGTTACAATTCCTGGGATGGTTCAAGTGTGCAAAATTTTTTGATATGTATTCATATGAAGAGGAAGACGAATAGAATGTAGGAGTAGGGCTGAGTTGAATAAATATATTAATCAAGTGTAGGTTATTACTGAAAATAATTTATTCAAAAAAGATTTTTCTGGATCTGGGAAGTCTGGTGTATCATTCCTATTCATATTTCTCTCATTCCTGACCCATCTGTCTAGTTGGTAATTGGTTGTCTACTAAAGGGTTAAAGGGTAATAATACATATGTTCGAGAGATTAATATATTTTTGTAAAATAATGTATCAGAAGAAAATAGTTTTTAGTCTGACTTTCTTAAATATCATTTCTCCATTTCAGAATTAAAAAAAAATACAAATTGAAGATTTTTCTTTGCACCCTAAAGTTCCAAAAGAAAACTGTGTTTGGTTTATATGATTTATAATCAAGTGTAGGTTATTACTGAAAATATTTTATTCAAAAAAGATTTTTCTGGATCTGGGAAGTCTGGTGTATCATTCCTATTCATATTTCTCTCATTCCTGACCCATCTGTCTAGTTGGTAATTGGTTGTCTACTAAAGGGTTAAAGGGTAATAATACATATGTTCGAGAGATTAATATATTTTTGTAAAATAATGTATCAGAAAATAGTTTTTAGTCTGACTTTCTTAAATATCATTTCTCCATTTCAGAATTTAAAAAAAATACAAATTGAAGATTTTTCTTTGCACCCTAAAGTTCCAAGAGAAAACTGTGTTTGGTTTATATGATTTATAATCAAGTGTAGGTTATTATTGAATATATTTTATTCAAAAAATTTTTTCTGGATCTGGGAAGTCTGGTGTATCATTCCTATTCATATTTCTCTCATTCCTGACCCATCTGTCTAGTTGGTAATTGGTTGTCTACTAAAGGGTTAAAGGGTAATAATACATATGTTCGAGAGATTAATATATTTTTGTAAAATAATGTATCAGAAAATAGATAAATAGTTGACGATGATAAATAGTTGACAAGCAAAAATAGTGTTGACGAGCAGAAATAGTTGACAATGATAAATAGTTGACGATGATAAATAGTTGAATCTCATAAATAGTTGACGATGATAAATAGTTGACAAGCAGAAATAGTTCATAATGATAAATAGTTGACGATGATATAGTTGACGATGATAAATAGTTGGAGAAAAAGCTTTCTAGCGGCGGCACCGTCCACCACTCTAGTCCGAGGAGTTAAGGTTCAAATGAAAGAGGTGTTTTGGTTGAAATATTATTGTAAAAAAACAACAACAAAAAACAATCCAATACTAACTAGTACTACTCCGTGCATTTATGACAAAGGTGTAGTCGTATGACCATATGGTCGTATATAACACTGAGTTATTTTTCTAACCACATCAAACTTTCTTGTTTAACCCTATCCTCTACTATTTTTTGGGCCTCCTCATAGGTGAGAAGGGTTTCCTGTAAACCTCTATTTTCTAATACATGAGTAACATATCTAAATAAATTTTTTTGACTGAACAGAGAGCGTATTGTCTTCTTTGATAACCCTATAGCCTTAATACTAATACGAAGTGATTTCATATTAATATCACCAGCATATAAAAGATTATATAAAACATATATTTTTTCTATATTGATCTTAATTACATCTTTAATATTTCTATGAAATATTTTACACAAAGATAGTTTTTTAAAATCAACAAAGAAAAACATAAAAGGAAAGGGATTATTTTTTTCTACACAACGATTGATAAATTCTGTAATTACAAGTCTAGAAATATTATACAAATTTTTATTTTCAACCTCTTTAATTTTTTTCATAAGGTATATTACAAATATAGGTTTGATAATTGATTCACTTTCTTTCTCAATTGCAAAAGATGGATTCCTAATTAAATTATCACAATATCTTATAAAATGTTCTTGATTTAAATAAATCTGAGCTGTGACTTCAACTTTTCTTATTATATCTTTTATATATTCTGTAAAATTTCCTTTAAATTTCCCTAGTAAGTATAACCATAAGACACTCAGTGCTGCAAAGTGAATATTATAATCAACCATATTTGGATTTTTCAAAATAGCAAAGGTTGTACACATGGCATACAGTTTTGTCAGTAAAAGAGATTCAAGAATTTCAATTTCATCTACATCAAATATGGGAATAATACAATTGTATTTAATAATATTGTCATTAATTTTCAGTCATTATTTTATTTTTCCCTATCAACTCATTACCAACATCTGCAAAATCTTCCATTGCTACCTGTGACATAATGGGATAGGGTTGTTCCAAAATACTTATTATTGAGAAAGACCATGGATTTAATAAAGTAACATTCCCAAAATAGGAACAAACTCCTATCCCTGAAATTGTAAATTTTTTTAGAAAATTAAATTTGTTAGAGTTGATATAATTTCCAAAATTAGCATCTTGAAGATCTGATATAGTTGAGTTAAGGGTTATACTACAAATATCTGTAGGTTTGATTATTTTTATCTCATGTTGTTTTTTAATAAAAATTTCCATAAAATTATGAAAATCTTTTTTGAAATCCTCCTCCAAATGAATTTTATTCCATTCAAAATCATATATAACAGCTGTTTTTAAAACTTCATTAGCTAAGTATATTTCATATTTCAAAGTCATAATTTTTATAATCTGCTCAATTTCTATATATTTTTTATCTAAACTATTATAAATAGTCTTCATTATGTTAATAACATAATTGTTATTAGGCAGGAATTCTTCTTGCCATTGTACATAAATGTCTCTGAGAATTACTTCATTTAGAGGCTTATGATGAACTTGTAAAATATAATGTTCAAAATCATAAATTCGAACTATGGTTAACTCTCCCAGTTGAACTGGTAGAAGTGGAAAATATATCCATTTAATATGAGAGCCAAAAAAGATTTTCTTCTCTCTCTCATTTCCTATAGGAACTATATAACCTCCAAAGTTAATTAGATTATATTTGAAATTCAAAACAGTCTGGACTAATAATTTAACATATGAAGAAAGGTTTTTACAAGATGGTACCCAGAAATAGGTAAAATTTCTAAAAAAAAAAACGATTATGAGTAAATGGACAAGTATCTGATAAAAGCAATATATAAAACTCAGCCTTGTAATGTTTTGAAAGATACCTTAAGTTATCAAAAATTCTACCATCAGTTAAAAAAAGAATTATCCTAAAATGACTACTACTGGAACTTTTTAATAAATGTTCTATTTCAAAATATATATCAGTATCATTTATACTTATTAAAAATTGGTAGGTATATAATATTGGAAATAACAATAATATTAAATTATCCCTAATTGAATTATATAATAAATTTGATTGTACTATAGAATCTTGAAATCCTATAATAGTATGAACATTTTTCTGATCTCTTGGCCATGTCAAATACGGTGGGATTCTGAGGAAGGAATGATGCTCTCCATTCTGAAATTAAAAAAAAGAAAAGAAAAATTGATATCAATTATTTTTTTCCTTTCTCTAAAAAAAAACATTTAAAAGACTTACATGAGAAAAGGTATAAATATCCGTTTCAAGGATCATTTTGTTCCTCTCTCTTCTCCTCTTCTCTTATGTTTACTATTAGCTTAGAGGGTTCTTTTATAACCATTTGACCTGTCAGATAGTTTCTGGCATCCTTTATATTATTGATACCTATTTTCTCTTTTATATATTTTTCGTTTTCCATATTTTCGTTGGTTTCTCTAATTGAAAAAAATAAAGGAATAAAAAATCTATCTGTTGCCAGAATAGTTTTGGTAGAGAAACCCATTTCCCAGAAACCCCTTTGAGCAATCCTCGATCGACAACACTTTCTTAGATCGGGATTAGAATCAATTAAATCTTCCATAGTTTTTTCATCTTTTCCGAGAATATTTTCAAGTCTAAAGTACATATTCACTTCATTTATTAATCTCACTGACCAAAATTGCCTTTTTAGATAGGTTTGTTCACCAGAATTATTCTTTTTTCTTTTCTCTGATGAATATACTTCTAAAATTAGTTTATTAATTTCATCCTTAGCGGTAGAATGGTTTAGATTGGTAAATAATTGAAGGCTCGCGCCAAATCGAGACTGTTCCAATAACCGACAGTTTTTATTATAATAACAATAGGTTGATGAAATATTACTATGATTCAAATGAATTTTACCAAATCTCCTAAAAGTGTCTATGACTATCTCAACAGCATTAACATTCCTAGATTCTGAATACTCAGCAGCAACGTCTAACAGGGTTGAAATTAGATACGAAAAACCAGTTACTCTACTTATGTGAGTAATTGTGTGAGAATGTGTATAAAGATAAGTTTTGGCAATTTCTATTCTATCCTCAAACGATTTCTTTAAAAAGTTTTTTTTTTTATCTAAGTCTCTATTTATCTCATTAGATGGAGGCGATGTCAAAGAATCTATACCATAATTAACAAAATTACATAGAATCATATTTTTTATTAGAGGTTTTAACTGAGTTATGGTCTTAGGAAATGGAGATTCATCCATTTTAATTATTTTTTTTAAAATCCCAATTGAGATTAATGCCATATCTCCTAAATTTATCATTCTTTTTCCATCTTCTACAATAATGAATAATTCGTTATATTTTGATTTTCTCCACATTTCACAGACAAATGTAGATGGTGGGGATAGGTCACTTTTCTCCTTAGAAATAGTGAAAATTTCTTCTCCTATTACTACGATTCTATCTTGGCTAACTTTAGGCTTTTTATTCTCTTTCTTCTCGAGTATTGTATTACGAATATTATTTATAATATCAAACCCATAGTAATCATTTATAGCTTGTGCAATATTAGGGAAATAAATATCGGGAGCTAAAATATTAGCAGGAGGAGGGGGTAAACCAAAATCTATACCTACCAATATTTTAAGCTTTGAATTGTATTTTTTCAATAAATCATTTTTACCATCTCGAAGAAGAGATCCAATGTAATCTTTCTCCTCCATCATATTTAGAAGATTACTTTTATATTTACTGAGACCCAATAAATGAATAATTGAATTTGGAAGACCCATCATATGTGGAATTCGCATCTTGTATTGTTCATATTTAGTGTTTCCTTTATCATCAACTAATTTTTCTGCTTTACATTTACTATCTAAAACTAAACTTTTTCCTAAAATTATATCTAGTATATTACTCAGAGTCAAATTTTTCATGTCTTCCCATCTGCAAAAAAATACTAAACCAAGAAATAAATATAGAATATATATACACCATTTTTTTAATTCTCTCTTAAATTGTGGTTTATTTTGTAGTGATTTAATATTATTATAGATATACTTGAGAGTGCTTACTATTGTCCAAACATTGTGTATTTTTTTTGGCATTACCAAATGATAAAGTTTTCGAGTTGATATGGGAAAGTTTGCTATATTCTTCCTCATACCACCTTTTCATCCATAAATATTCATTATGTGATTCTTTAAAAATAATATTTTTTATACACTGAAGCTGAGATACGAAGGTACTATAAGCGGTATGAGATCCGCGTGCTAAAAAAAATAAGCGTACATTGAAAAAGGACGAAGGCAAAGGTGTTAGAAAAGAATTTTTTTCATGGTTATTATTATCTCCAGTATCATTAATTAAAAACAGGACCATAGAAAAAATCGTTAATTTTTTAAGTATATCTATTTCTACTTTTAAAGTTGATTCCTTAATTGCTCTTTTTTGTGAAATGATAAGTTTTTCAATATCCTTTTTTATTCTTTCTTCAATATATTGATCCCAATCATTGTAATTATATACTTTTTCTAATTTTTTTTGGCAAATACTTGTAAGATGTGAAAAAGATAAAGGTATTAAAAGTTTTGAGAAAGTGAAATTGGTATGAAATTCCATTGTTCCATTTCTTTCATAATTCTTATAGTCGAAGGATACGTTATGGCAATTGTCTTTTTTCTGAAGATTTTCTAGGTTGTTTCTGATAACTGTAAACAGTGTACTACACTCTGAAGTCAACTCTTTAGTTGCCATGGATTTAACTACATTATCTTCAATATCATAATTATTGTTACTATCGCCCTTTTTCATAAATATCCGCTCACCTGTTGCTTTATTATATATACCGTATTTTCTCTTATAATTGGATGGTTTAGAGAATATAACTATTGCTCTACTGAGTATACTGTATCTTCTTTTCCGAACAAAATCAACAGAATATTTCTTATCGAAAATTAAGGATTTTTCATATACATTATCTATAAGTATATGGGTAGGTGTGCTTAATTTCTTATTATTCTGATGGTATTTATATAAATCGTCCACAATTTTATCCATTATGGAAAATCTAGAGGATTTTATTTCAAAGAAAATTGAAAAACATGGTCGAGTTTATAATATATCAGAAAATGATATTTCTCGATTGAACCGTGAATACAAAACCATGTTTCAAACTTCAGAGAATGATATACTTATTTATAATGAGATAATAAAAATAGAGAAAAAAATGAATGCATATAGAGATGTGTTAGCTGCATATAACAATCAGTCAACAATTGATGATGATTATCTTGTCGAAAACGGAATCTTTTTATCTGAGGAGAAATTTCAATTAGTCTTTTTAATTGATTATATTATATGTATCAAAAATATCTGGAAAATATTTGAAAAAATTTTTTCATCTTAAAAAAAGGAAATATAAAGAGTTATCACGTGAGAGAAGTCGAATTTAGTAAAGATGCTACTAACTTTGGTTCGGTTACACCACTTTTCTTTATGAAGGGTAAACGAATAAGTATTGTGTTTTACTATATAGGTATTTGTAACACCGAAAGATCTAATGATCTAAGTCTTGGAATCTGGTTCAAGAATACTTTTGAACAATATGAAGAAAATAACACCGAAAACAAAAAAGATTTTCGGAGTCTTATAACTATACCTAAAAATACCAAATATCTTAGCATCAGTCCAGCTGGAATTTCAGAATTCAGAAATGCATATATCTTGGAGGAATTAATGAATTATTTTAATCAAATAGATAATAGGGATTATAAAAAAACAACTGATCTTAATTCTATTCTCAACATAAAAGATTATAATTATTTGAAAATTAGATTATTATGGGAAGAATTTAATTTTAGGCCCCCCTTTACTGCATTGGTTGTTTTGGAATTCTCATTGGCTAAATTTTTTGTAATATTTTTCTATCAGATGAACTTCCAAGTAATTTTAAACTGAAAAAAGATAAAGAGCATTTTTTAAATACACCATTAAAAGCAAATCTCTTTAAAATGAATTCACGATATAGTTATAAACAAAAACTACAATGTCATTTTCCATATTGTTCTCGATGTGAATTAGATAACACTCATTTAATTCATGATATTGATTATTCTATTGAAACTGGACCCGGGAAAAGATTACTTTTAAATGATCCGAAACATAGAGATTTCATAATGACAAAATCGCAACTTAAAAACGGAGATAGTACTAATGGATGTTTTATTCGAAGTGTTGTAAGTCACATAATGCACTGCCCTAAAATTACACCAATTTTAGACAATGGGCATCCTTATAATGGAAATATATTAAAGATGATAAAAATACAAGGGTATCATAACAAGAACCACCAAATCATTACACTTAATCAAGAGAATTTTTCTAATATGTCTAAAAAAAAGGATGGTTTTATAGATGGTCTACAGATGAAAGAAATTTCAGAGATTTTAAAATCAATGAAGATAATTGATAAACCTTTAACAGATATAATAGTCGAAATTCCTTATTTCATAAGTAATCCTGAAAATTGTTTAGATGAACTAAATAATTACTTTTCAGATATATCTTCATCAAAATTAAAGATTTCTTTGGCTTTAATGAAAATGTTGAGACCACTTCGAATAGGTTCAGGAGGTAAAGTTAAAACATTTTGGGGGTCTTTTGATAAACTAAGTGTTAAATGGACGGCTCAGGGGGCTTCCATAATGATAATGAATCCAATTGCGAATATAGAAAGTTTAGGAGTTTGTTTAAACTCATATACATCACATGTTGATAGCTTTTTTGAAAAATCAAAAAATCATATTTCTTTTAATGATGATCATAAATTGATATCAGATCTATTAGGTGAATTTTCTAAATTTAATCAAAATAAAAGAATGCATAACGAAGAAGAAAAAGAAGAGGAGTTAATGACCATAAAAAGAAGAAAAGAAAAAAAGATAGAAGACGATGATGATGAAAATTTTATCGAGGACATAGATGAAGATGGTGAAACATCTTTTTCATCATTATTTGATAAAATAAAGTAAAATGTTAAAAAAAATAAAATTCAGTACATTTCAATATCTTTTATTGGGTAAATGATTTTATCAAAAAAGTTAATTTTTAATTCTTTAGTAATCATTAACCAGACAAATAGGTCAGCAAGGGTTGAAATTGGTCTTTATTTTAGGGTTACGATCACTAAACCTTTGTATAAATTGAATGGAGTGTTTGTTCACAATAAAATTATTAGGCAAAAAATCTCTTTCATTTAAACCTTTGCAGAAATCGTTTCTGGCTTCTGCGTTACAGTCTCTATTCAAGAAGGCTCCACTGATCCAACAAGTGGCTATCGGTGGGACTATGAAGTGAATATAACTCTTGGCAGAGCAACGACGGAGACCCTGAAGATACACTCTTCGTGTCCACTGTATTTAGAGATCCCTTGCATATGTGGCAGACTTCCATTCGGAAGTTTTTGGGACTGGCTCTCTTCGAGTTCAAGAGAATTTTGTCCAGGGGACATTTGTCTTTTCGTCTTTAACCCTTTAGCGGGCAAGTGGCTATATCAGGTTATTATCAATAAAGTTGGTTTTTGAATATTTTTTATTTTACATCTTATTATAGACAATTAATATTTTGCATCCTTTAGCTGGGGTATCTTTAGGTGTTCTAGTTGTTGCGATGGAAATGGCCGCCCGCCGGTAAGTTATTTTCTAACTCTTATAACACCCTTTCCTTCTCCAATAAGTGTTGGAGAATCTATTAGTGTTTGTTTCTTTCTTTACAATAAAATTAAACTAAAAGATTTTTTCATTCAAACCCAATTCCTTGGACTAGAGTCAGTCTATCCAAAAAGGCTCCACCGAAGCGCCAATGTTGTAGCTCTTGGCAGAACAATGACACAGACTCCTACTCACCTGAAAAGAGAGAAAAAAATTCTATTAGGTATTAGTGGGCAATCAGACAGATCAACAAGGGTTGAAATTGCTCTTCATCTCAGACTATATTATTCTACGACTACACCTCTATCTAAATTGTATGGTATAGTAGTTTTTTTTTTTTTAATTCAATCATTCATTTCTTTATTGGGATATAGGAAGTTTGGAGTAGGACGAAGATCATTCTTTAGCAGAGCAAAAACAGAGACCCTGTCTTAACCTCCCGTAGCAACCTGAACTTAATTATAGGTCGGGCTAGACATATTGTAGATTAAACTGGCGAATACCTAGAAGTTAAAAAAAAATGAATTATTATATTAATATTTGAAAATTCTGATGTGTAATATGATATATTTTTCTATAATATGCCTAATAACCTAATCATTCTTAAAAATACTTTGTCTATGAAAAAGTTGATATAATTAATAAATGTTTGCGTTTGTTAAGAAATCAGATTTAAACAATGAAAATAAAGTTCCTGTTACAATTTATAGGAACTGTAGTAAAGATAAAGTGAATTATCCAAAAGGAATCTTTGCTTCAAAAAATAGATATCATTTTCTAAGAGGACTGGATTGTTATGTTAATAATTCTAATAACAGATTTATTGTATTAAATAGGGGAAAGATAAATATAAAAGAATTAGAAAAAGATCCTTCTAGACAATTG
This sequence comes from Coenobita brevimanus, assembly GCF_032717465.1. Classification (NCBI taxonomy): domain Eukaryota; kingdom Metazoa; phylum Arthropoda; class Malacostraca; order Decapoda; family Coenobitidae; genus Coenobita; species Coenobita brevimanus. Next base: position 11,748 of record NW_027644875.1, on the reverse strand, counting down.
AATCTTTTCGTAGATTCGCTTTGTCGATCCCACTACGAAGTTGGTTTAAATTTAGGATGTGAACTATTATTACAGAAGAATTATAATGAAAACATTATTACCTATATAGAAAATAAATATAGTAATAGTGTATTTAATAATATGAACAGTTTGAAATGTAGTTTTACACTTTATACAGTATTTGATTTTTTAATTCTTATGTATATCAATAATAAAAATAGGAAAAACGAAGGTAATATTGAAGATATCAAGGAGTTCGATTTTTATAAATATTTTCCGAGTGAAATTGGAGATGAAGAAAACATTTTCTTTTGTAAAAAGTGTAAATCTGATAAGTTTTTAGTAGCAGGGATGTGTCTCTCTTGCCGCTATGAGAAGGGGATTGATTATTTTGAATGGAAACCCGAAGCAGAAAGAACTATACAAACATTATTAAAAAGATCGCTATCTTCTTTGGATTTTGAATTTCAAAATTTTTTATTCAATAAGAAAAAAAACAATCATACTATAGATAATTTAATTGAAACTGTCAATAAATTTAATAATCCTTTAGAGTTGTATTATCATTTCAATAAATATGGGAAAATTATTTTTTTAGAGTTACTGAATTGTTCAGTTGCCGATGAAGGTACAGATTTTAAAATAGGGACGACTTCATTTACTGGTAAACTATGGTCCCATACTGTAAGAGTCAGCATAGAGCGTTGGAATTTTCAGATATATAAAATAGACATGATGAAGGAAAATGATATTGTACCATACACTTTGAGAAAAATGAAAAGAATACCCTTTTCAAATAATCCAGGAAGTGAAAGGGGTCCTATATGTTATGTAAAATTATTTTTGAGAAATACGCGTTATCCCTGTAGTTTCTTTGAACCAATTTATCACTTCAGAGAAAAATATAATAATATGGGAAATACCATTAGGGAACTCAGAGTGGGGTTTGATGTAACTGATTTCACAAATGATATTTCTGAGTATGGGCTGAATGGTAATAGAGTAATAAATCACCTGTCTACCTGTGAAAATGCCAATATTCGTTTGGGAACCGAAGTGTATATGCTAGAAAAGGAAGGAAAACTCCCTTGTTTTGTTATTGATAATAATCCATTAAATAAAGATGAAATTTATTCAGAATGTGAGGTGGCTTTTATTGATATAGAAACTACAGGTCTGAATGCATTGGAATCGGAAATTTACTGCATAGGAATGTGTTTCAGAAAGATATTAAATGAAACCATTGAAAAATTGAAAATATATTATACACTGCCCATCAATTGCAATAGTTTCGAGCATAGAAAATTACTTTGGGAGAAAATCGTTTCCCTGAAATCCAGAGGGATATACAAAAATATAAAAGAAGAGAGAGATATTGAATTATGTATGTATAATAATGAAACCGAATTGCTCTATGCTTTCGAGAAGTGTCTCTTTGAAAGACCTAATTTGCTATACATATCAGGTTATAATTTATCATTTGATATTGGCTTTTTATTTTTGCGTATGATAATAAAAAATTGTAGAGGATCGTTGTTCTCTTTGGATCGCATGAGACTCAGAGATAAAAAACTGTTCGTATTATCTTATCATTGCTACCGAAAAGACGAAATTGGTCGAAAGAACAGTTTTAGATCCAAAAATTATGATCCATTCCTGAAAATCGTCCAATCTCTTATACATATAAAATTTATGGGTCTCATAGATTTGTTACGAATGTTTAAAATAAAATATCCTAGTCTTTCTTGCTACAAGTTAAATAATGCTGGAAAAATCTTAGGGGGGGATAATATCGATCAGAAACTAGATATGGATGTGAGTGATTTGTTAAGATACTTTCAATTAAAGGACATCGGAAAAGCTGCCGATATTCTGGTATATTGTTTACATGATGCTAGTTTGTGTTCTGTAATTGAGCAGAAAATGAGTACTTTTATTGAATTGAACTGCACCAGCCACATGACTGGAAAAAACCATGATCTTTTGTATAGCTGGGCTGAAAAGAGATCTAGAGTTATTGATAGTGCCTTGAAAATTTATAAAGAAAAGAAGGATTTAAAACACGGCACTTGTCTTGATCCACTCGCGGTTCACAACTCTCAAAGCTGTCGAACGAAAGGTGGTCTTGTAATGTTTCCCCTTCAAAATACATATATTAACTATTTCTTAGCAACGGTTGATTTTCAGAGCCTCTATCCATCAATTATTCAATATCAAAATATATGTAATTCCACGCTACTCCTACATGAAAACATCGTAGTAGCAATGGATCATGCAGATGACACTCACTCGTTTGATTCATATTCAAAACTATGTTTGAGCCTATTTGAGGATTATATACCATTCGATCTTATCGATGAATGCTGGACAAAAAACAATCTAAAAAATGTGGCCTACTTTCCCCGGAATAGTTTTAATCCCAGTTTAGAAAAGGAGGCCTATAATCGAATGGATATTCAAGTAGAACCTGGGGGTATTAGTCACCTATTCCCTTACTATCCTCAGATTGGGAGAGCGGCTCTAAAACCATTGGGCCCGAAATCCCCTCAGGAGGTTCGCGAAATATTACACAATCTTATAATACAGAGAGGCATTCTTAAAACTGTCCCCTGCTCCCCAGATGGTATAGATTTCACATTTCTTTCTAACTTATTATGCAGAGCAAAGACCTGTCCGAAAATTGAATCATTTGTTAACGAGATGACAGCCAGACTTTGGGACACTGGTGCTTATACTAGAATTTGGTTAATCAGAAGCAAAATTAGAGAAGGGATATTACCAGAGTTTGAAAAGTGCCTGGGGTTGCAAAGGAAAGAAATACGTAAGAATATGAAGCTGCCGGAGAAAAACGAATTAGAGAAAAGAATAATGGATGTTCAGCAGAATCAAATTAAAACGCAAATGAACTCTGTTTATGGATTAATGGCACTGATTAATAAACCACTAGCCAATCTGATAACACAGATTGGTCGTCGAACCACTGCCAATATCAAAGTGGCTGGACTTTGCATTAATAGAGATTTTGTTGCTTGTTATGGGGATACAGATAGCAATTTTTTTTATATGAGAGATAAAACGCTGAAGAGGACACTAACTGAAGACAAATTATATATAGAAATGGATTTGCTTAGCGAAATTAGATTTCGCGATAACTTTGTGCAGTGTATTGCTCAAGAATTGAATGGCCTGAGAACATCCCTTTTTAATATGGGAGGAAGCAATGTTATGAAACTAGTACCTGAAAGACTCATATTACTTGCCTCTATTTGGGGCAAGAAGAATTATATTTTATTACACTGGAAAGAAGAATCTCCAGATTATAAAAATTTACTCTCGGCACTTTCCCAAGGAAGGGTGGGTAATTATGAAAGAGGTCTTTTTGCAATAACTGTCAACAACAACACATCTTTCTCTGCACCATTTCTATTAAGGGTTGATATTAAGACCGTCATCAATTTTTATTTGAGTAAATCCCTAAATGATAAAGGTACAGATTTTGCAAGTATGATTGGTATGCCCTCTTCTTCTCCTTCTCTCCCTGATATAGAAAAATATATGGATATTTATTATAAAGGAATTTTTGTCAAAGAAGATAGCAGTCGATTTGAGATGGCATTTCATTATATTTCTCAGATAAAAAAATTTTTTCCCCACCTAAATGTAAATCCTATATTGGAAAAAGAAATTGGTGATCTGATTAAATTTCATAATCCCTATTCGAAAATGTCTATTTGGAAATGTGTGCGTAAAGAATGTGAAACAAATCCATATTTTGTTGCATTTAAATACTATAATGAAAACCCTATAATCTTTCCAGAATTGAATATAGGTATAAAGTCACTATACAGTAATATGATTTTTGCAGATTATATATATAAAATGTCTGAGCATGGTTGGGGTTCTAAGTGGTTTGAAATGACATTCCAAGAAAGGAAAGCATGGAACAGGGAAAGAAAATGTGGTATTTTATCAGGCAACAATATACTCAGTGAATCTGTGGTTGTTAATGTTTTTAAGACATTAGCAGATGGAGTAGAAAAATTTTCAAAGTCTCTACAGAACCAACTAAGGGTAAAATTACCTCTATGTTATAATAAAAAAAATATGGATGGGATATTCTTGGAAGAAGAAAATGAGAAGGCGAAGGAGAAGGATGTTAAGTTACCACTAAGGGAATCCCAAGATAGGATAAAAGATTTATTTAACTGTTGTGACGATCTGGCCAAGGAAATATTTGATAGTTGTTTACTAATAAATTTCTTTACCCTTTTGTTGAAAATGACAAAGCCTAGATCTGAATTTATGGTTTGCACTAAAGAGTACTGCAAAAATCTGCATACTTTTATTTTTGAGAAATTTAAAACAAACTGTCGATTGAAATGTTCAATAATTGAGGATATAGGACAAGACGAGTATATCAAAGCCAAAAATGTTTTATTACCAGTAATGAATTACAAACCAGATACAAAAGAAATTCTTAATAAATGTCACAACACAATATCTAGACATATTTATTCCTGTAAGTTTAGTCTCACAAAGAATGACCTTATACTACGACTTATTTGGGATACTATGCCTTGTAGGGACGGATGTCCCAATCAGCTTGATACACATATGTATATAGTTTTATTGTATTATAATATGTTAAATAATAATAATAATGATATAGATAATATAATTATTGATGAAAATAGTGAAGAAACAAAACTAATCGTAAAAACTCTGAAAACACTTCCATATTACTCTGAAGAAAAAAATGCGCTGTTGTACAAGCGTAATGATACCAATAATAAACGTCCTTTTAAGAAAATAAAAATATTAAATTATTTTCAAAGAATTTCCAGGATTAATGAAAGCATTTCCACAAAGACTACCAATCCGTCTGAACCAGGAGTATATGATTTTAATATTGTAAAAATAATTAGCATTCTTCTTCATAAATCTATTATGAGAGAAATATTTTCTTGCAATCAGGACATTATTTCAATTTGATTTCTTCTAAATAAGGAATATATTTATTAATGGAGTAACAAAACACAGAAGCACTTATAACAATAAGAATAGTACAAATAATCTGTAGAGCGAATAATAAAAAAAGAAAATCTATTTGTGACATTTTATTTTTCATGTTCATCAAAAAATATATTTATATATTTCTTTTCTGTAACTGCCAACCAGATAGGTCAGCAAGGGCCTTTTCGCCTCAGTGTTATATACGACCATATGGTCATACGACTACACCTTTGTCATAAATGCACGGAGTAGTAGTAGTAGTAGTTAGTGTTGGATTGTTTTTTGTTTTACAATAATATTTCAACCAAAACACCTCTTTCATTTGAACCTTAACTCCTCGGACTAGAGTGGTGGTGGACGGTGCCGCCGCTAGAAAGAGTTTTTGAGCAATATTGGCTGCCGCATTACAGTCTCTATCCAGAAAGGCTCCACCGATTGGACAAAAACTAGTAGTTGTTGTTACTTTAACTGCTGGTGCTGGGATGGAGCTGGAAGTTTGGAGAATGTTTCTGTGCTGGGGGACTTTGTCGTTGTAGTAGGTAATATCACTCTTGGCAGAGCAACGACGTAGACCCCGAAGGTACACCACCTCCTTCTTCTTCCCCTCATCATCTTTCTTATTAAACCCTACGATATTCAGAGGTCCCTTGCATCTGTGGCAGACTTTCGACGTGTTCCATTCGTCGACGAGAGTGAAGTTTGTCGGACCGGCTCTCTCTCTCATCACTCTGACAAATTTAGTGTTAGGAGAGGCAAAATGTTCCCCCCTCCCGGTACAGGAAAATTTGGCTGAACCGTACGCTACGTGGAATGGTTTCTTAGTGTCTCCCAAAACCTTGTTTACGAATGTGTCTAGAGTCTTTTTGGTTAGACAGTAGACTCGAAACTTGGCCCTCCTCCATTTTCTCGGAGTCTTGACTTTCCATATCGTCTCGTAGTGTTTCACGTACGTTTTCAGGTAGCTCGTCAATTTGCTTCCTCCGCTCAACTCTTCGTTGACTCGCTTGTATTCTCCGGTTAGCCAAGAGTCGACTCGTTTTTTCAACCTAATAATCCCCGAGTCGCAGTAGTACTGTTTTGAAGTGAAGCATTTATGATCCAAAAAGTCGCCCGCTAAAGGGTTGATAATCCCCCAAAAAGTCTACTATGTAGTAGTGATCTACAATAAGATGTAAAACCAACTTTATTGATAATAACCTAATATAGCCACTTGTCAGCTAAAGGATGCGAAATATTAATTGTCTATAGTAAGATGTAAAATAAACCAACTTTATTGATAATAACCTTATATAGCCACTTGCCCGCTAAAGGGTTAAACTATTAAAAGAGACACTGATGATTCCAGAGGTTCTTCTTCTTTTATATCTTCCTTGGAGATCTCATCCACAAAAGCAGCATTCTCTTCTTCCTTTATATCTTCCTTCGAGATCCCATTTGGCTCCTCTCCAAAAGATGTGGCCCAACAATCAACCTAAAAAATTTCTCTAGATAGTTATGTTACAAAGAAAACCTTTAGAATATTAAAAAATTAAAATACAAATATTTTTTCTTCAGAAAACTAAAAAAAATAAAAAGATTTGGGAAAATGTTTTTAAAAATAAAAAAAACTAAAGTTGAAGCTATAGTATAATTTTTCACTTATGGTTGTAAAAAAATTAATTACCTTAATTATCTGAAGTTTTATTATCAAAAGGTTCCAGAGGTTCTTTTTTGATGATATTTGGATCCATAGTCACACCCCCACTTGCTGATAAATCTGAAAATGAAAAGAAATTTCAACCCTATCTGGTTGGCGGTTGGTTGCCCAGTAAAGAATTACTAGTAGATGGTGATTTTTCTTTTATAGAATCTTTACATTTATAATTAATTGTCTATCTATATACCTAGGCTGCTTCCCCCAAGGAAAGGGAGGTAGCCGAGACAGGACGACACACTCTCCATTTACTCATCCATTTAAACACATTCATTCACATCTTAGCCCCAAAGGGGAGAACGGACAGATCCTCACCGCACCACACCGCACAAGGGTCAACTGCGCATGCAATCAGTGACATCCGCAGCAGGGTCCGACAGCAGAACTGGTTTACCTCTGCCACATCATAACATACTCATCCCCTTACCCGCACCTGACCTGACTAGCTGATCAGACCAAATGCGGGAGAATATCCCCTCGGGGCTGCGTCATCACTTATTTATTCATAATTTTTCTCTATTTATTTCTGTCACGCACAGCCACTCTTCCTTGCTCAACAGACATCCCTCTCGCATCCAGCGCTCTCTTCACACTGTCCATCCATCCTATTCGTGGTCTTCCTCTCAGCCTTACACCTCTCACATCAGATCTAGTTATCTTTTTCACCAATCGCTCATTATCCATTCTCTCCATATGCCCAAACCATCGCAACACCCTCTGCTCAACTCTACCAGCCATCTCCCGAACAACTCCAGTTCTCCTTCGCACTTCATCATTTCGCACCCGATCCATACGCGTCACTCCACACATACTCCTCAGACACCTCATCTCCATTACATTCAAACTTTTCCTCTCTGCTACACCCATATTCCATGTTTCAGCCCCATATAATGCAGTCGGTACCACAACACCCTCATACAGCCTTCTCTTTACATCCATTCTAAGCGAACGACATTTAAACACTTTTTTCATTCCTCCCAGCACCTTTCCTACTTCATTTATTCTAAACTTCACTTCTGCACCATCCACAGCAACATGTGACCCTAGATATTTAAAACAATCTACCTCCTCAAGCAACTCACCATTCAAAACTATATTCATCCCCCTACCATCTATCAACCTCGTACACTTCATCACTTTACTCTTATTCTCATTTACTTTCAAATTCCTCCTTTCACACACCCTTCCAAACTCCTCTACCAACTGTCTCAATCAGTCACCAGTGCAGTATCATCTGCAAACAGCAGCTGCTTCAGATTCCAATCTCCACCATCAACATTTACCAGACTCAGACCACCTAAAACTCTTGCATTCACCTCCCTTACAACACCATCCATGTAAATATTAAACAACCAAGGTGACATCACACATCCCTGTCGCAGCCCCACTCTCACGGGAAACCAATCACTCACAGCATTTCCCACTCTTACACATGCTCTACTATTTACATAAAAACTTTTCACCCCTTTTAGTAACCTACCATCAAGTCCATACAATCTTAAAACAATCCACAAAGCCTCCCTATCAATTCTATCATACGCTTTCTCTAAATCCATAAATGCCCTAAACATATCCTTGCCTTTCGCTAAATACTTTTCACACACTTGTCTCACAGCAAACACCTGATCAACGCATCCTCTCCCTCTCCTAAAGCCACACTGCTCATCACTAATCACTCCCTCTGTACCCTCTCTAACTCTCATAATTAACACTCTACCATACACCTTACCTACAACACTCAACAGACTTATACCCCTAAAGCTAGTACATTCATACTTATCACCCTTGCCTTTATACAACGGGACCACACAAGTACTTGCCCAGTCAATTGGCACCATACCTTTCTCAAAGCACACATTCAACAATCAACTTTATTGATAATAACCTAATATAGCCACTTGCCAGCTAAAGGATGCGAAATATTAATTGTCTATAGTAAGATGTAAAATAAAAAATATTCAAAAACCAACTTTATTGATAATAACCTTATATAGCCACTTGCCCGCTAAAGGGTTAAACAAAAATTTTTTCTGACAGACATAATAAAAGGTTCATTTACAATATAACTCCATCAAGATCGATTGTAAACTGAATTTCGTTTCCTTTTTCAGCCACCTCAAGTGTATTTTCTGCGTGAATTTCATCTAGGTTTACATTACTTTTAAGATATTCTGGTTTTTCAAAATAAGGACCTAGTTCTAAGGTATCTGTCTTTCAATAATTGGTTTAGATCATCTCTAGTGAATTTCTCATTTCATTCCCTTAACAAATTTCTCTTTAAATCTTTCCAGAGTGTAAACACTGTAACTATATCATCATCGTTTGTTTTCATTTCAAAAATTCGAATTTCATTTATAAACCCAATTTTACTGAGCTTGCCTGAAAATATCTTGGCCTCTCTTTTGGGTTTTTCTTCATTTACCCCCCCAAAAGGTTCAGTACTAAAAGCTTTTATCTCTTTAGGCCAATGAAGATTTAGACTGAGGCCAATGGACACTTCTGATGAGGGCGATGTTTTTAACTCATGACTATTTCCAAAAACCTTTTTCATCAAGATTTCTATCATTTGTCTTAGACTTTCATTTCCTCATTCAAACTCACCAACTGACAAACATTTCTGCTTCTTTAATTCAGAGAAATATGCATTGTTTATCTTTAAATTTTTGTCCAATCGGTGGAGCCTTTCTGGATAGAGACTGGAATGCGGCAGCCAATATTGCTCAAAAACTCTTTCTAACGGCGGCACCGTCCACCACTCTAGTCCGAGGAGTTAAAGTTCAAATGAAAGAGGTGTTTTGGTTGAAATATTATTGTAACAACCCAACACTAACTACTACTATCACTACTCCGTGCATTTATGACAAAGGTGTAGTCGTATGACCATATGGTCGTATATAACACTGAAGCGAAAAGGCAATTCCAACCCTTGCTGACCTATCTGATTGGCAATTGATTGCCCGCTAAAGGTTAACTGGATCTAAACGATGAGTATATTTTGAAAGGTTGTAGAAAAACACAGAAAGAACTATAATAACACCAATAGTACAAATAATTTGTATAACTAATAATAAAGTAAGAATATCTATATCTTCCATTTTATTTTTTCATATTGAATATTAAAAAAAATATATATTTATACATTTTCTTTCCATGAGTAAAGTTTATAATCAATAAATCTAGCAAATTAAGGTAATTATTTTTCCTATTTTTTAGATATAAATTTCATTTTTTTAAGGAAAATGTGGTATTTTATCAGGCACACACAATATCTAGACATATTTATTGCTGTAAGTTTAATCTCTTGTAACAAAACACAGAAACACCTGTAACAATACCAATAGTACAAATAATTTGTATAACCAATAATAAATAAATAATATTTATTTTTGCCATTTTATTTTTTCATATTGAATATTAAAAAAATATATATTTATACATTTCATTTCTGTAGAATATATAAGTAAAGTTTATAATTAATAAATCTAGCAAATTGTGGTGAATATTTTTCCTATTTTTTAGATATAAATTTCATTTTTTTAAGGAAAATGTGGTATTTTCAGGCACACACAATATCTAGACATATTTACAAAACACAGAAACACCTGTAACAATACCAATAGTACAAATAATTTGTATAACCAATAATAAATAAATAATATTTATTTTTGTCATTTTATTTTTTCATATTGAATATTAAAAAATATATATATTTATACATTTCATTTTGAGTAAAGTTTATAATTAATAAATCTAGCAAATTGTGGTGAATATTTTTCCTATTTTTTAGGTATAAATTTCAATTATTAAAAAAAACTCACGTATCATTTGCCCATACAGGTTCTGTTACTAAAGCCACAGAGATTAAACCATATATATTTCTGACAGACATAATAAAAGGTTCATTTACAATAAGCCTAGGTATAATTCCATCAAGATCGGTTGTAAACTGAATTCCGATTCCTTTTTCGGCCATCTCAAATGTATTTTCTGCGTAAATTTCATCTAGATTTACATTTCTTTTAACATATTTTGACATAAACGATTTTCCAAAATAAGGACCTACTTCTAAGGTATCTGAAGTACTTATCTTGACCTCAGGAATGATAACGAGATGGGATTTATTATATTCCTTAATTTTATAACTTGTTATTATATCTTCTTTTAATACTTTTATTTTTAATTGGTTTAGATCATCTCTGGTGAATTTCTCATTCCGTCCACTTAACAAATTTCTCTTTAAATCTTTCCAGAGTGTAAACACTGTAACTATATTATCATCATTTGTTTTTATCTCAAAAATTCGAATTTCATTCATAAAGCCAATTTTACTGAGCCTGCCTGAAAACATCTTGGCCTCTCTTTTGGGTTTTTCTTCATTTACCCCCCAAAAAGGTTCAATATCAAAAGCAAAAGTTTTTATCTCTTTAGGCCAATGAAGATTTAGACTGAGGCCAATGCAGGCAACTATGGACACTTTTGGTGAGGGCGATGTTTTTAACTCATGACTATTTCCAAAAACCTTTTTCATCAAGACTGCTATCATTTGTCTTAGACTTTCATCATTTCCTCGTTCAAACTTACCAACTGACAAAGATTTCTGCTTCTTTAACTCAGAGAAATATGTATTGTTTATCTTTAAATCTTTAGCAAAATAAACACCCATAAATATCCTAAGGAAGTCAGGATGACTTTCGTCGCTACTTCCGGTCGGCAAGGAGTATAGTTTTCTTAATATATTTAAAAATTCAGATACATGAATAGGTCCCATATCCATCATTTTCAACAAATTAATAAGAGTCTTGAAAGCTAGAGGCGAGTAGCATACATTTCCATCATCTTTCTTCATCAATATAAAATGATCTACCTCCCCAATATTCGAAAGTACTATAGGTATTAATTCTTCGGGTGCGGTAGCACAGTGGTAGCGCGCTGGACTCGTAATCGGGGGATTGCGAGTTCGAGCCTCGCCCGGGCTGCCGTGCCGGGAGTGGTAGCTCGCTCTTGTAACCCTAGCGGGACTATATAGTCCAGCTTGGGGGAAC
>NW_027644874.1:0-170476 GCF_032717465.1 Coenobita brevimanus | reverse complement strand
TCAAGATCGTTGCTGAAGCGATCCTCAACCAGCACCGCCTTCAGTTTGTTCATCATTGCTGAAAATTCCATCTCGTGGGTCGTCCTTTCTTTGGTGGCCAGGCGCTCTCTGATAGTTTTCTGTTCGGGGGGGCGCCAATCTTTAGCGGCTTGAAAGAGTTCGTACATCATAGGTACAGCATCGGTAGGCAGCTGTTTCTTCCGGTTACGAAGTTGAATGAGGATGCTGTTCCACTGGCGGAAGGCTTGGTTGAGCACAGGCATAGTGGCGAGTTGGTTATCGAGAGTCAGTCGACCAGAACTGGTTCCCCTACTCAACGACAAGTTCTCGGGACTCTCAGGAAAGTAGACCCACTCGCCGAGGTGAAACTCCGACTTGGGCGAAGTGCCAGGCAGGGAAAACCCCGACTGTGAGAGTGTCAGAGTTTGAGACATTTCGGAGGACAGGTAGTCCGCAACGCTCTTCAGCTCATCAATGATATAGTCAGCGTTCTTAGCCCAGAAAAGAGAAGGAATATTAGAAGTTCCATTGTGTAACAGCGAACGCAGAGCAATGCTATACTGCACGGGGAAAGATAACCCGACTCCCAATACGAACACCTCGACCGTCTTGGTGGGCGGCGATTGCAGTTTCTCGAGAATATCTTGGGGGGTCACATCTGTTTCATTGTGGCAACCATCTGTCACGAGGAATACCTTCACGTATTTTTCTTGGCACGAATACACCTCCTCTGCTATCTTCATGAGAGCACTTGTCAAGTCGGTACCTAGATGATCGATATCTCCGGCCTTGATAATTGTACTCGAGCGAATGAAACGGACATTTCGACTGAATGCATAAACACTGGTGCGACCCTTCAGTTGGGGCGCCACATAACCGTTCCAACCATCCATCAAATGGTGCCAGTAGGATCCCATCGAGCCAGATGCATCTGCCATTACTATGTTGTAACTGCTACCTTTCTTTTCACCTCTCAGCTTTTCGGGAATGGAGGAGGGCATTTTCAACAGGCTGTGGCCCTGCAATACAAAAGGATCGTATTAATTTAGCTCATGCGGGAAACGATCATTCAAAGATTATTCGAACAGAAAAAACACACTTACCGAGATGGTGTATAGGACAGCATCTGTCTTTAGATTGCCTCGATCTTGTGGTGTCACTTCTACCTCCACTTCTTCAGCAGGGTTCACCAGTCTGGGCAGCGCCCAGCGATTCTGCACCTCCTCACGGCTCAGACTCATCGTTTCTGACTCTCTCCTCTCTCCCCGTGTTAATAAAGTATCATCTCCCTCCCCTCCCCCTCCTCCTCCAAACATGATGACTCTAAACGTTTTGGTTGAATAATAGAGATGGCCTTTAAAAAAAAAAAAAATTGCTTGTAATTATTGTAAAGGAAATAAGAATAGTTTGGAATGGCATTTAGATATCTATGTTCTAGTAAAAAAAGGTTATCTCTTCTAGAGACTTCTAAAATTTTATCTATTTTTTTTAAATTAATAGATCATCTGAATAAAAATGGAAGAACATAGGAATCCGATCGAAGAGGAGATGGTTTTAGGATTCTGCCAAACTGTTATTGAAGAAAAGAGTGACGAGGAAGGAAGTGTTGTTGGGAATTCGGTCGGAGATCTCCGCTTCTGTGATCAATGTGGTTATCTCTTTAAAACTAAATCTTTATTGATAATTCATAAAAGGAGAGACCACTTGGGTAAAGAGGTGTACTCCTGTCCCGACTGTAATAAGCTATTCTTTTGTAAGAGAGATTTTAAAATACATATTAGAGTACATACGGGTGAAAAACCATTTGAATGTAAGGAGTGTCTTGAATGTTTTAAGTATGCTTCGAATTTAGTATATCACATGAGAACACATCGCAATGAGAGGCTCTATAAATGCGACCAATGTGATAAGAGCTTCAAGAGAATGGAAACATTAAGAAATCACAAAAAAACAATACACTCAAGGGAAGGATCCACTAGACTCTGTGATCGATGCGGTTTTTTAACTTCTAAACTACCAAATCATATGGTCATGCATCGCGAAGAGAAGTCGTATAAATGTGACCAGTGTGATAGATGGTTTAAAACAAAAGCAGGGTTAAAACTTCACATTAAGACACATACAAAGATTACACATAGTGATGAGAGATCCTATAAATGTGACAGATGTGATAAATGTTTCAAAAGCAAAAAACTCTTAAGAATGCACCAAATAAAACGGTTTGCCTGTAAATTTTATGATAAAAGGTTTCATCAGAAAACAAATATGACAAAACATGAACGTATTCATACAAGGAAAAGAATGCAGCAGGAGCCAACATCACTATGAATTCTGGGAAGGAAACGAAAGTGGAACTTTTATTATTATAAAAAGCAACTAAGACGGATATACAACATTCTAACCTATCTATCTAATCTTAGAAATGTTCTATACCTAATTCTTTTTCGCGCTAGACCGAGGTTCAAATGAAAGAGACTTTTTTTGGTTGAAGTTTTAGTGTAAAGACAATCAGATAATCGTAAGGAAATAAGAATAGTTTGGAGTGGCATTTAGATATCTATATTTTAGTAAAAAAAAAGGTTATCTCTTCTAGAGTCTTCTAACATTTTATCTAATTATTTTTTTTTTAATTAGTAGATCATTTGAATAAAAATGGAAGAACATAGGAATCCGATCGAAGAGGAGACAGTTTTAGGATTCTGCCAAACTGTTATTGAAGAAAAGAGTGACGAGGAAGGAAGTGTTGTTGGGAATTCGGCCGGAGATCTCCGCTTCTGTGATCAATGTGGTTCTCTTTAAAACTAAATGTTTATTGAAGGTTCATAAGAGGAGAGACCACTTGGGTAAAAATCCGTACTCCTGTCCCTACTGTAATAGGCAGTTCATTTCTAAGAAAGATTTTAGAACACATATTAGAGTACATACGGGTGAAAAACCATTTGAATGTAAGGAGTGTTTTAAATCGTATAAGTATGCTTCGAATTTAATATATCATATGAGAACACATCGCAATGAGAGGCCCTATAAATGCGACCAGTGTGATGAGAGCTTCAAAATAATGGACTTATTAAGAAGTCATAAAAAAAGAATACACTTAAGGGAAGGATGTAATAAACTCTGTGATCGATGCGGTATTTTTACTTCTAGAAATCTAACATATCATATGACTACACATAGCGATGAGAGACCCTATAAATGTGACAGATGTGATAAGTGTTTCAAAACCAAATATCTCGTTTTACGTCACAGTAAAATACATTCCGGGATAAAGCCATTTGCTTGTAAATTTTGTGACAAAAGTTTTTTTCAGAAAACAAATTTGACAAAACATGAAGGTATTCATACAAGGAAAAGAATGCAGAAGCAGCCCACATCGGAAGGAAACCAAAGTTGAATTTTTATTAAAAAAAAAAAAAACACAATTTGTACAACCTATCTATCTTTAGCGGGTAGCAAAGTTGCCTTTTCGCCTCAGTGTTATATATGACTAACAACACCATCATCTCCTTTCAGTTCGCACTGTACAGCTGAGAAGCCTTGACGGCCATCCTGGAACATTTAATATTCTTATAGTATCGTTTGGTCTTGGAGGACCTCATGGCCTAGCCTAGCCTGGGAAGGTCTGTCTCATTTATGATCCCCCCCAAAAAGTCTACTGTATAGTAGTAAGATGTAAATATAAAATATTTAAAAATCAACTTTATTTATAATAACCTAATATAGCCACTTACCAGCTAAAGGATGCGAAAAATGATTATGAATTCTGGAAAGGAAATGAAAGAGGGGTTTTGGTTGATTTTTTTAATTATAATTTTGAATGTTTGGAATTTCATTTTATATTTTATGATTTCTATTTTGGTGGAAACTAAAAACTATATTTAATAACTATTTTTTTTTATTAATAGGTCATCTGAATCAAAATGGAAGAACATAGGAATCCGATGGTTTTAGGATTCTGCCAAACTGTTATTGAAGAAAAGAGTGACGAGGAAGGAAGTGTTGTTGGGAATTCGGCCGGAGATCTCCGCTTCTGTGATCAATGTGGTTATCTCTTTAAAACTAAATGTTTATTGAAGATTCATAAAAAGAGAGACCACTTGGGTAAAGAAGTGCACTCCTGCCGCTATTGTAATAAGTCGTTCTTTTCTAACACAGGGCTTAAAAGACACATTAGAATACATACAGGTGAAAAGCCATTCCAATGTAAGGAGTGTCTTAAATGTTTTAACCGTTTGACGACTTTAAAAGATCATATGACCACACATTGTGACGAGAAGCCCTATAAATGTGACCAGTGTGATAAATGTTTCAGAATAAGAAAATATCTAACATATCACCAAAAAAAAAAAAAAAAACAAGGTTTTATCAGAAAACAAGAAATCTCCACCTCTGTGATAAATGCGGTCTTCTCTTCAACACTCGATCTTCATTCCAAATTCATAAGAAGAGAGTGCATTTGGGTAAAGAGTTGGACTACTGCCACTACTGTGCTAAACCATTCTTGAACAAGTATTCAATGAAAGATCATCTCAGGACACATACAGGTGAAAAACCGTACCAATGTGAAAAATGTTTGAAGTGTTTTAAGTCTTCTTCAAATCTAGCACAACATAGGTTCATACATTGTGACGAGAGGCCCTATAAATGTGACCAATGTGATATGTGCTTCAAAAATAAGAAAAGCCTCAACACCCACTTTAGGAGGAGACATGTAAATGAAAAGCCGTACCAATGTGAAAAATGTTTTGGATGTTTTAAATTTTCTTGGAATTTAAAAAATCATATGATTACACACGATGACGAGAGACCCTATAAATGTGACCAATGTGATATGTGCTTCAAAAAAAAAGGAGCCCTCAAGAATCATATTAGGATCGTGCATTTAAAGGAAAGGCCGTACCAATGTGAAAAATGTTTTGAGCGTTTTAAAACTTCTTGGAATTTAAAAGATCATATGATTACACACGGTGACGAGAGACCCTATAAATGTGACCAATGTGATATGTGCTTCAAAAGAAAAGGATCCCTCAAGAATCATATTAGGATCGTGCATTTAAATGAAAGGCCGTACCAATGTGAAAAATGTTTTGAGTGTTTTAAAGCTTTAAGGACTTTAAAAAATCATATGATTACACACAGGCCTTAACTCAGTGTTATATACGACTAAACCTTTGTTTTTTGTTTTACAATAATATTTCAACCAAAACGGACTAAAGTGGACGGTGCCGTTTTTGAGCAATATCCAGAAAGGCTCCACCAATTGGACAAAAAAGTAGTTGTTGTTGCTGGTGCTGATGGAATAGAATATATAGAAATAAAAAATATTCAAAAACCAACTTTATTGATAATAACCTGATATAGCCTAAAGGGCTAATTGTAGAAACATTCTATACATAATGGACAACATAATTCTTTTCGGATTGTCCCAATTTTTTTACAAATTGAATTCATTATGATTTGATGTTTTAATTTATCTGTGAAAGCGTATTTATTTTTTATATCTCCTATAATAATAATAGGATAATATTTTATTTCCATATTATTATCAAAAAGTGAGAAATTTTCACCTAGACTACATTTGATTATATATTGATATATATAAATAAATATCAGAGATTTAAAATGTCTGTTAAAGGCATTGCAGTTGTGAGTAATATTGGCTAAAATTGTGTTGAGCTCTCGATCCTGTAATGCCATTTTATCTAATATCATATGAATGTGATTACACGCATACTGATAGTCTAGAAAAGAGTATCCCGAGTGAAAGGTCCGATGAATGAGTTCGGCGACTGAAATGTTACTGGTACCACCATTTGATATAAAAAAGGGAATAAAAATGATCTCCTCAAATGAGTTGTTATTACCCTCTCTCAAATTTAGCTTAAGTATACTGGGATCGATTAAGTCTTGCCTAATACACTCAACGTTTTTATATTTATAACTCATAAGAAAAAATACATTATTCATAATTTTCTCCACATCCTTCGAAAAGTTCATAAAATTGTTAGCTATTCCAACCCTCATTGATTCTATCTCCTTAGCATTAGTTAAGCAGTACTTATAGCCGTCCTTATCACCTCTCAGCATAACTGTGGCGTAGACTGTAAAAAACGTCTTCATGGAATAGCCCACAAGAGATTCGTTGACTGAAAGTTTGGGGAACATGGCGTTGCTCCTTATAATTTGCACCAACCTTTCCAAATAATTACCATGTTTTTCATCGAGCATAGTGTTGGAAATTTCTTGCAGTTTCACCAAATCATCTTCCTCACCTATTAAAACATTGATAAGAGCTCTCATATATTTATGAAGATTTTCACTGAAAGATTTTGAATCATTCTCGGTATTAAAACTGAAATTCATAATTCTCTTCTGAAGGGCATTATCGATATCGAATTCTTGTTCAAAACTATTGGAAGATAAATAAGGCGTGCAAGTTACGGATATATCCTGCGAATTTTCGTACAGATTTCGCACATTCATTTTACTGTCATGGGAGGCCACCATTTTCATTATTTGTGGGGTAAATTTCTTTTTCTTGCCTTCTTTAACAAATAATGGAGATGTATCTAAATCGTTAATTAAATGAGGGCAGTCCTTCGTGAAGGAATTCACTATAATACTGTAAGCGCCATCATTTTTACATTTACCTTTAGGAATCAATTCTGGCTGAGATGTTAGTCCCAATACGACTTCTTTCAATCTATCACCCCTTCCTACGAATTTCAAAACATTGATCTTTTCTCTCGCAGATCTCTCTAAATCCGCCCTCTCTTCAAAATCATATCCCTTATCTTCTTCTTCTTTTTCTTCCATATTTACCTGTTCGAAATCTAAATATATTTCGCTTTTATCATTTGTAATATAAACAAAATTCGTGCTTAGATTTCGAAGCTGATTTATGGTTAGGTAACTCCTATCATCTCCGGTGGCGTCGCACTCAAAACTTGAAAACCTCGGAGAGAAAGACAAACCTATTGAATCGTTCAATAACGTTTTCGAGTCGAAAAATATATTAGAAAGTGAATAATCTCGAAAACCCAGCCACTTCATAAAGGAAGTTACATGTACATGACGAATTTTCACGCCATTCTCCCACAGTAACAAAGACCGCAGACAAAGAAGTTTGGAGGTATTTCTAAAAGTTTTTTTCGCCTCATCCTTTTTCATTTTCTTCCTTTTAATTTCTCTGTTTTCATTTTTTTTCTTAGAGATTAAACTCTGAAGAGTTCTTTCGCAGGAACGCAAGAAGAGGTGGTTGGCATTTTGCTGGTTATTCGCCTCATCCACAAAAACACCTATACATGTACCCAGAAAATGTAGATTGGGCGTGGCAGCACTCGATCCATCACCACTCATGTTGAAAACGCTAATGTTGGTATTGGCAAAACTGTCTCCAAAAAGGTATTTTTTCAATAGGGATATGAAAAAAGATTTCCCTTCATTTCCCATTATCCCTACGAAGGAGACGATGGTTTTGCGAATGAGATTGAAAGCCGTCTGAAATATGACAAAATGTAAGTGAGCCGTAAACTCATTATCGCAGGTCGAAAGGACTGCCGTATATCCGGTATAATAAAGTAAATGGTGGAGGAGTTTAAGACAGTTTCTTTTCTTTTGGATAAGAAGAGACAATTTCTCTAATTTTGGCTCCCTCTTCAGACATTTTTCTAAAAGCGACGGAGATAGTAGATTTTCCAATCCCGGACAGTGACTCAAATAGAAATGTAAAATAGCCAGTCCTAATAAGGTTTCGGGGGGGTTCAACAGATGCCTCAACATTATCAGTAAATCGGATGGTTGAAAATAATGCATAAGAAAGACAAACTGATCAAATTCTAATTCATTCTTTAAAAAAGTTTCTAGATGAACGTCGACGTTTCTCACAAAGCCCACCGAGGCATAATGTACACCATTACTTCCGTGCCCTAGAATAAGTCCTGGACTCAAAGAATGTAGCAGACTTTTAGAATTGTTACGGGACTTAAGGAGCGTATCTCCGAGAAAGCGGGCGTGGTGGCTGTTGAAGATGTCTTCTAATTCTGCGTTTTCTGTTAAAACGTTCAACTTGTCGATATTTCCACCTCGCATTTCGCGAATCTCCTTCCTCTTATTTCGATTGACGTTTTCCTTTTTTTTGGTAACTAAGCTGCTCATCACGATAATAACACTCTGGGAATATTCTCTCTGTGGTTGAGAAAATAAATCTAGAAAGAAAAACGTTTTCTTCGAGGGTAGGAAATCTGAACACTCTCCAATCTTAGCTCTGTGGCCAGATTTCACTCGCTCAGATCGAAAAATGTAAAAAAATTTCGGATGGAGGCAGGCGACCCACCTTTCACTGACCAAATCGTTGACAAGAGACTCGTATATTTGATTATTGTGGAGAGTCGAGACGTCATTATTATCGTTAGCGGTATCTCTTCGGACGAGAGTTTCTCTCTTACCACGACGCCATTCATTTTTCGAAATGAGCCACCCAAAATGAGAACTCTCCGACATTTCCAAGACTAGCTTCCCGAAATAACCATTCACACATCTTTCCAGGGTGTCCGTATCAACGTAAACCATTAGTTTGAAAAGTTCAACCACTTCCGCGGGATTATACAGATGATCATAGAAACCGGGAACGGTAAATCCGTTACCGGACTCGGGGGTGTGAACGATGTTTGCCTTAGGATGCAGTATTCTACCGGCGATAATATTCTCAACTCCGAATATGTCTATGTATTTGGGATTGTACAACCCCTGACCAAAATTTTTACACACTCTGATTCCCGGAAGTCGATCACCTCCACAACTGGTGGTGTTGTCAATATTCTTGTTGAATTTCGATAACGGTGATACCGTATACATATCCATTGAGCAGTCGTCACCTCCTGTTATAGATTTCTTCTTTGCTGTCTATAGCTAAATAACCTTTCAGAAATTCCCGAAACAGAATAATTATCATAATATTGTTCGATGTATAGACTCAACCATCTTTTGTTCTCTAATGCAGATATTCCTCTGCTCTCGATCTTTCCAATTTCACCGCTTAACAATCCGGTGCAATAGAGTTCGGCGTCTAAAAGAAACACGTTCCATTCGTCGCACCCCTCGATTCTCAGTAAATTTCTCAGAATGGCGAGCTGCTCGCGGGGTGCTCTGCAGTGGATGTTCTCAGAGGCCACAGCTGCTGGACGAACGTTACCTACAAAGTCTCTGCTGGTATTGCAATTCTTACTGTAATTATCATCGGAAAATATAGCTTGGACTCTCTCCTTTTCAGATTCACCACCTTTTTGAAACAAGTATTCGAACACCAACTTGACAAAAAGTAACCTTACAAATCTGGTTTTTATAAACTTTCCAATATATATATCAATTATGTTATTTTTAACGAATCCCAGCCAAATATCCCTCATTTCGGGGACGGCAAGCATTTCAAGATCTAGCCTATTTTTAAAACTAGATATATTTCCTGTACTATAGAAAATGTAGCCAAAAAAGCGAGCTTTGAACTTGTCCGTTATACGAGGAAGAAGTGTATAGTCTTTATAGTTAGTAAATTCTCGAACAAAAAGCCAGTTCGAAAAGAGAGCAAAGCTCAATTTGCCAAATTGGTGTTGACATTCCTCACTCTCAAAATTTTTGACATAACCAAAGGCATACAACCAATGCATACTAAACCAATAAAATTCTATAATATCGTTTTCCTCATCCTCTTCCATTTCTAAATCTTCCCGTTGTGTTTTTTTGAATAAAACTTCTATATTCTGCTTAAATAAACAATCCATGTTTAGAAACGTCTTATTTTCATGGTCGTACTCCTTTTCGGACGTCTTCTTTTGAAGAATGTTTTTTTTGATAATTTTACAAGCCCAGTCAGGTGGCTTATTTTTTTTTTTCCTCTTTCCTGACATCCAAGTTAGAACCAATAGTGCTGAGAGGGTTAGGAAAGAATTGTGATCTAAATATGGAACACTGGAAGTGAGAAGAAATAAATCTTGCCAATCGAAACAGACAACAGATATGGGAAGGAATTTCTGAATGATATATAACTTTAACTCAATCACTGAACTCTTATAATAATTATTATTAATAACAGTATAATTGTTACATTTAAGTATATATTCTTTTATCGAAGAATCTATATTGATTAGCATCTCGCCAAAATTTATGGGTTTAATCAAATTACTCTCTGTAAGTATTTCAGTGAGAGAAACTACAAACATCTTTTCAAATCTTTCTAAATGGTAAGATTTAGACGCTCTTTTGTATTCTCTAACGTTTTGACATATATCATTGAGAGGATTAGACAAACCGTTGTGAAATATTAAATACCACATAGAACACTTTCGATAGAAATTTAAACATTTACCACCCTTGTGTTGATGAGGAACGGGTGAGGATAAAATCAGTTCATCAACCCTATTGTTATATTTTTCTAAAATATTATCTTCTTCATAAAACTTCCAGTCGATTTCTTCAAAATTATCATTATTATTATTATTTCTAAATCCTAAAGAATGTGAGACATCACTAAGTACAAGCACATCAGAATAAAGCTGTTGATAATTGATTGCTCTCATAAATTCGAGTATAAAATGATTCGTTTTTATGGTTAGGTATAGATCTGAGATTTTATGGTTGCACTGTCTGGGTAAAAGCGTATTTTTTTCTTGAAAATATATAGCGAGATTAAAGGGTATAATATACTTATCTGTAATGGCTGCTGATTTTTTATCAAAGATAAAAGGTATATTTTTAAAGTTTTTGGCAAATTCTTGCCAAAAAATCTCATTGTGTTGTCTCTTACTGTGAGAAGTTAAAAGTGGGTGAACATAATCGCCACTATTTATCTCATTCCGAAAAGACTCCATGATGCATGATTTACACATATATTTGGTCGACGTATGGATGAGAATTTTTTCTTCCAGAAATTTTTTTTCAAAATGGCATTTCAATAAAAAAAATTTAAACTCATCTTTCAGATTTTCTATATTCCTATCACAGAGCACCATTTCCCTGAAGTATTCTAAAGGGCGGGAAACTATATTATATCTGGCAACAAATCTGTTGGCCAGTATAAAAGCATAATAAAAGAAGACGGTACTTCCCCTATCGTAGTATCTAGGATCACAAAAAGATGCTGTTTCTTCTTCCTCTTCTTTTTCTTTTTTTTTTTGTCATCTTTTCCAGAGTTAACAAAATATTACAGTCTTGGTTCATTACGTAAAAAGAAACGATGCAGGCATATAAATCAAAACTCAATTTTTCTGAAAAAAAAAAATCTTTCCCGAGTATTTGTTTTATCATTAGAAAATTTTCCGTTTTTCTAATTTCATTAATTAGGTAAAAGGTTTGATCGTCTTCTAGGAAAAGGTATTGCCCTCTTAAAATGAATTCCATTTTCAAAAATAGTTTCTGGCAGTCGTTCACCAGAGCGAGACCTATATTTGTGTATACTATATGTGGGTATAGAAGTATTGTAGAATCTTTTTTTTCCAGTAAAGTAGGCATATAAATTTTCGAAGCTAAACTCTTTCCAGAGAAGGGGAGATTTATGTTTTGAGTCCCATACAAATCTAATTCAAAACCCTCAACTTTTAAAGAAGATATGAATTGGTGTATTTTTTGTCGATGCTCATTAAATTTTTCTAGACTGTTGAGATAATCTTCAAAATCTTTACCTTTAATATAAAAAAATATTTTCAAACCCTGTAAATTAACCTTTGATAAGAAGAAATATCCAAAATAACAGTTTCCCCCTTGTTCATATTGTGAAAACGAAGAATCAACATCTGATGCATAAACTAATTTTTCCAGTTCGCTACAATAACTTTCACAAAGTTCGTCTAAACCCTCGATGAGAAGACTCATGAGTTTGATAATCGTCAGGTATTGATTTATTTCGTCGATTCCTTTATATTTACAATCAAATTCCCAACAGAAATATCCATTGAGTATAGTACTGACCTCATTCGACAAAACAGCTTTAGTATCCATTGCTCGAAATTCGTGTCGATTAACAATGTCATTTAATTTATTATAAATTTTCTGAACGGTATTAGTATAATCGACTTCCTTGCAGATCAGTGTCCTATTTTCTTTGGAATAATTTATTTTAACGGTATGTAATGTTGCAGAATCCATTATAAAATACTCTAGTCTTTGCTTTACACACTCTTCTATTATTTCCTTGATAGATTTTATTTCTTTCCCGCCGGTTATATTCAATAAGTGCACTAAATCGGGTTCATGGTGATACTCTTTCTGGAAATCATCTTCATCTTCTCGTGTTATTTTCTTTAAATATTCACTAAGTAAATCCTCTTCCATATTTTCCTCCTTATTGATTTTATGTTTTTCTAAAAAAAAGGGCAATAAATAACTTTAAAAATGTTAAGAGATTTGTCGAAAATGAAAGCAATAGTTTTCCATATTAAAAATATAAATATTCTTATGGCATTAATAACGACAATATTTGAAAACTCTGATGTGAAATATCATTTATTTTTCTATGGTATGTCAAACGAAGAGATTCATGTTTTGAATAATATCTGGGATTTAATGAATAAAAATTCTTATAAGAATGTTTCACTTCTGATATTTAACCGAGATTTAAGTAGACTCTACACGGATTATTTTACGAGAATAACTGTGATTACAAATAGAGCAACGGGTTGTGAGGAGATATTGACCTCAATCAAGAATAAAGTACATTCTTTTAAAAGGGATGGGCCGAATGTAAAAATGATCATCTTAAGTGATGTTCATGGAGAAGACATTTTGTGTAATTTTGATCAGGCGTTGTCCAAATTTTTATTATCAACTAATACATCAGAAAGTGATATTATAATATATAAATAATTATTAACCTAAGAATATTATAAAAAATGGGCGTTATAAATGGACGTTACATACTTGGAAAAGTTGATACATTCTCAAATTCTTCATCTATTAAGCATGTCATAAATAACGATCCTATACTCGGCAAATCTCTTTGCCTATTTGATTTCACTGGGATTGTATATTCTGTGAAATGTAGTAGTTATCATAAGTCCTTAAACCATTACATCGAACAACTTTCTATAGTTCAACCATTGGTATCGATAGAGGAAACACCTTCACTCCATCCCAATCTACCGCCTTATGAGGAACTTGAAATGTTTATAAAAAACCACCTATACTGGGAAAAAAATAATTTTGAATTTGCCCGAAAATTTGTCTATAATGAAAAAAAAACATGAGAACTTGATATTAAAACCGTTTTTATTATTAATTATGAAAGAAATTATTTTTAAAATCAGAACATATCTTAAAAATGTAGATGACATCAGCAAAATAATCCTTTTCATAGACAAAGGGGAAATTGGGCTGAAACAGAAGGAGAGAGAGCGAAGGAAAAATACCAAAAGGGAAGTTCAATCTCTCAGTCCAGATGACTCTATCGATATGGAGCATGCTCTTAGGGCAATCCACGAAAAAATTCCCATATCTACCTTGTTGAGTTTTCTTTTAAACGAAAACAATATTAAATTGATCTGTTCAGAACTAAACTTAAAAGAAATATCGTTGGCAAAATATAAGAATAATGAGGCAGATGTTGATATGAATAGATTTGCTATCTATTTAAACAGATATAATTAATAATGAAGTTATAATTAAAGAAATTTATACCTATATATTTAATTATGATAAAACTATTAATATATCAAGAAATTCCTGGATAAAAATTATTACTGCCACATCTGCTCTATCTTTAGATAATATTGTTATGTTTGGAATTGATATTGATATACCCTTTTTTTTCTTAATGAATTTACCAGCGTCAAAAAAATATAAATTTTACGTTATTCAGTCGATTAAAGCCCACACAGATCCTGTTACCAAAAAAAAATATAATATAGTTTTGTATGATTTAAATAAATTAAGTTTAACATTAAATAGCTTAACGGCAACCTGTCTTATGCTAGCAGCCGGATCAGATTATTCTGATCCGTTTTTCTCCACCAGCAATTCTCAACACTTTCAAAATTATATTAAAGCCATTTTATTTTTAACCCAGTATTGTTGTATGTGCTACAGAAACATAGGTCTAATTCAAAACGATAAAAAATGTACTCTTTGTGGTAAAAACATTCCAGAACTTATAATGAAGATGGCTTATAAAATTTTAACGTATATGGATGGAGTGAATTATGGGGTTCTACCGAGGTTTCACTTACATACTTCTTCCGATCTATTCAGGAATATTGCTTTAATAACAGCATGTATGATTTCAACTAATATCTATAAATTTTTAAGGAAAGATCGGAAATATTTGTGCAAAAAGAATATTAAGCCAGATGTTAATAATATGTATATGTGGTTTGAATTAATTTATTTTATAAATTGTTATATAAACAGAAGTGAAAATTATTTCAGTTTATTAGATAAAATACCAATAGCACATCTCAGCAAGATTCCAACAAAAATACTATTTTACCACACTTCTCTTCTTGTCAATGGGCCTGTATCAGAAAATTGTCCAAAAAAGTAATTTTTGTATATCAGATCACTATATAACCTCCGGTGGTTGCTGCACATCGCTCAGAAACTTTTTCTCCAAGAAGTCTTTTGGTTGAATAAATTAAAAAAAAAAATAATTTCACCTATCTGGTTGGCGGTTGGTTGCCCACCGAAGGGTTGTGTTAAAATAAATAGTTTTTTTAGTGAGTGAACAATTTAAAGGAAAAATGCAAATTTTTATAAAAACACTTACAGGAAAAACCATTACAATAGATGTAGAGACTTCAGACACTATTGAAAGTGTAAAAAAAAAAATCTGTGAGAAGGAAGGCATACCACCAGATCAACAAAGATTAATTTTTGCTGGGAAACAATTACAAGATATAAATACGCTACAGGATTATATTATTCAAAAAGAATCTACAATTCATTTAGTCTTAAGATTGCGTGGTGGTTTTGAATAAATTTAGATGATTTATTAAACTTTTTCCAATGTTTTTTTTTTATTGTAAGAATAATTTTCATCATCATTGTATTTTAAAATAGAATAAATAAAGGTTGATAATTTTTTATATTTTGGTACATATATTTCAAGTTCACTATTCCAAACAAAATTTCTATTCACAAAATATAGACACCCATTTTTATCTATGATGATAAAATTGCAATTTTTAAATTTGGTATATTTTTGTAAGAGAATCTGTGTTTAGAAATAAAATGTTTATCACTGGATTCTATTCTTTCACTACAAATCCAACAGTACCAAACATTACACACTGGGCATATTATGATCATCCAACCAAAGTCTTTATTTTTAAAGGGTGAAGGCCATCCACATCCCGGGCAAAACACCCTTCTAGTATTTGGATAATTACTTTCAATAGTCATACTCCATAAATGTTCAGTTTCAATACACGACTGACAATGAAATCTATTTCCATTGAGTAGGGCTAAGATTCTCCTCGTTTTTGAATCTTCATCTTGTAGTTCCTCTTCGTCTTCTTGTTCCTGTTGATATTCATATAGAACATCTGGAGGTGGTACATCACGTAAAAGCTCCTCAACCAGCTCATGGTTGGATGACCCAACAGACATTGCATAACAGTATTTACAGAAGGTAACCGCATCATGATTTTTGGATGGGTTTTTATCTGGAAATATAATAGATTTCCATATCTTTCTAAAACATCCTACGAGTCCTAACCATAACAAACGATAGATTCCAATAAATTTCTCATTAGAAATTAATCTTTTTTTAGGATACCTCTGCATCATTTTATTTATGTTATCAATCTCCATGCAACTGTTCTTACAAAAAACACATTTCAGAAAACTATTTATGAGGCAAACAGAAGAGATATTAATCTGATACAAAAAATTCTTTGTATACTCCATAGCAAACTTGGGGATGCATTCGTGGCAAATTCGGGCTGAACAAATCGATCGAGACAGAGGAGCTTCCAAGTTAAAAGTTCTCGAATGGAGTGGGATGATCTCATCCAGTCTGAATTCTTCTCTGAGACAGTAGCAACATCTGTATTTTTCTATATTATATCTATCAACTTCTTCCTGAATCAAAGAGAAAATTTCCTCGGAATTCTTGACAAGACTAGTGGTTTCTTCACACAGCAGTTTTTTAATAGGTCGTATTTTCGTTTCATAAATTATAATATTTTGAAAAGTTTTCTTACTCATAAGTATGTCATCATCGCCGAAAATTATTTCTTTTAATCTGTCTAATTTATGATTATCTTCCAGTAACATCTCTCCGTATTCGAAGAGAAAATTAATCATTTTTTTATTTTTTAAAACATGTTCAATTATTCCAAAATCTTGAGAATCCAATGGATAATTCTGAAAAAGAAAAGATAACGTGCTGATTGTTCTATCTATTTTTGAGAGATACCATTGATTACTTGAATCGAAATCAATGATTATATCGTTAGTTTCTTGTATATATAAAAAACTTGTTTTATCTCTCTCCTCTTTTAGTTTATGAATATTAGTGAGCAGGAAGAATAAACTTTCAAATGGGTGTAATGGACTTTCGAGCTTATAGAGACTAAAAAGTTTAACAAATATATTTAAATCTCCTATAAGTGAAATCATTATATTACCTCTGTCTAATAATTCTTCACAAAAATTCGATATGAAAGTGGATCCACTTTCGAGCAGCGTCCCCTTATCTATAAAAAAGTCTATGAAACTATAATTGGAGAATGAAGGGTGACCCTCTACGAATGCAGTTTTAAGATCTTGTGTGTCTCTATCGATTAAAGCGAGATACGTAACAGGAATCTTTAAGGGATCATTTTCCTTGAAATGCATTAAATAGTCTTTTAGATATCCCCCCCCAATAGTATTCTGAAAATTATTATCATTACAATATACTGGAAAAATAAATTTCCATAAAATATTCAATCCTATTTCAAAAGTTTTCACATCCGCCATTAATGCTCTGAGTATATCACCTATCAGTATTGTGAGCATTTCTCTTGTTGTGTAAGAACCATTCCAAAAATAAAGGTATAGATAAATATCAAAAGTAGTCTAATTGATTGGCTAATAACATATTTCCTGGGGTCTTCTTTAGTAAATTAATTAACAAATTCAAAAAATATTCAGAATATCCATTATTGTAAATAAAGGATCTTGATAATTTATGAAACAATTCTTCCTCGCTCTGAATCAAAACACCATCGAATTTTATGGAAATGGAGCTATCGTGTAGAATAAGGAAGAAATTTATACACCAACCCTCTTCCCTTGTTGCATGACTCTTCATATAATTAATAGCTGATTGTGGTCCCGTTTCGTCCATTACCGTTATTTTCCCTCTATACCATGCATTGAAAGTTTTAAAATTATTTTTTCCTTTTTTCATTATAGGAGTTTCATATACATATATATCATTTTCAGAATAAATAATTATAAAATTTTTGTATATTACATTATTTGTCAATATGTTGAAACATTTGATTAAAATGGGGATAATTCGATTTTGGAGAGGGCTATTTTCCTCCAGAATAAAATAATTTTTAAATTTTTGGCATAAAAAAGAATGCTGAGACATAGTTTTTGATATGAACATCAACCATTAAAAATATTTATTTTATTGAAATAAACTAAAAATACTCAATTATGAAGGGTGGAAGAAAACAAAAGAATTAAGATTTTTTTTATTTTATTATCCAGAAAGAAAAAAAACTTACATTTGGATTCTAAATAAATTTTTTTTTTTTTTTTAACTATAGATAGAATTTAGATTCATTATATCCTGAGCAGAATTATTATTATTCCTTATATTTAAAACGCTGGAACTATTTCTATCAATGTACATTACTAGATATTTTAGTAAAAATTTTTGAATTTTCTGTCTAATAAATAATAAAAAAACGCTGGCAATGTTTTTATATTTGAATTATTGTTACCAAATATATCACTCAGTTTTTCAATAAGTTTTTTCCTTTCATAAGAATTTTTCTGTGGGTTATCTTTTGAAAAATGGAAACTATCTCTGAGGGGAAAATTGAAGCTAGTCGATTCAATATCAAGGGGATAAAGAAGGAAAGTTGAGAAGAAGTTATCTTCTGGACGGTATAGGGATTCTATAGATGTAGAAGAGGGAGCCAGAGACCGAAAGGTAGATCCAGAGATATTATAATTCCATTTCTGATACTGAGTGTAATATTCATTGATCCGTTCAACCTCTTGTTTCATTTTTTTTGACCAAAACCAAGGATTTATTGTCTCGATCCTCGATTTTTTTTTCTGTCTCCCAAAGTTTCATAAGAATCGCTAATGAAGCTTTGAAACTTTCTACTTTTAGGAGTAGAAGATTTAGCGAGGACATTCAGAAATATTGTGGCTTAACCCGTTAAGATTATTATCTTTTCTGATTAAATCGTCAATAAAAAATTTCTTTTTCATTGCAATAAACCCCTTCTCTTCTCGAGGGGGTACTCATATCTAAACTGTTTTCAAAGGAGGCGAAAAGAGGTGATTTTTCCACTTTAATACTCATGCGATGTATTGTAGCGTCTGTGTGCGATAAGGTTTGAAGTGTGGGCGCAATACCATCTGACCATAGGTACACCACTCCCTCCTCTAACTTTTTCTGGAACTGGGAATTTACAACTAGTCCAGAAGCCATAGTTGGCATAGATACCAACAATTTAGCTTGTTTTGGTATAGTTAGAATCGGAGTCTTATTTGAATGCACGGCAGATTCCCCATTAAGTTCTTCATTTGGAAGGAGGGAGGAAAGAAGATGATGGTCACCATCTAGATTGATGGAGTATAGTGCGCTTAGTGACTGTATTAATGTGGATAGAGGAAGTCCAAGATTTCCTGAACCCCCCTTGCCTATTATGTACTCAGCATTTTCGGTAATAATTGTAGTATCGGGATGAGCAATAAACTCGGCCAGAGATTTATGTTTTTCGATGAGATAATTTCTAAATTCTATCTCTCGAAGTATAATAGCCGTAACTGCTTGGTTATAGACGAAAATAATTAAGGGGTGTAGGATTCTGAAAATACAAGAATCGTCTACTGTCATTTTCTTTTTCGCACCCAGATGTGATAAATCAAACGATCTCGAATTTGAGAGACCAAATCTCAGGAAAAGCTCTAGGTGTGTTATAGCATTTCCATAATGAATTATCTCTTTAATTTCACTTTTTCTCTTTTTGAAAAAGGGAATGATGCTATTCTCCAAAATACTTACAAAAACGGTAAATCTTGAACAGAAATCGTTCACCTGTTTAACTGTAATGTTACCATATTCACCAATAAATGGGTCTTCTTCTTCTTCTTCTTCCGTGACCATCGCATTTTCGCTCATATCTTTCATGATTTTTTGAAGAGTCTCTTCATCGACATTATCCTTAACCAATGCAAATACATTTTTTACCAAATTTTTTAGTTGTGAGTTATTATCCGAATCGATGCGAGCCTCCTTCAGATGGAAATCATCTGCTGCTTTCTCGATCAGTTCATCCAGAGTACCTTTTGGTTTGGTTAAATGATGAATGTAGTTCTGACCTTTAACTCTCAACATTTTCTCCACAAAACTATCATTTTCAGTATAATATTGTTCAATAATTGTTTTAAGATTTTCGTTCATACTAGTCATCTTTTTCAATGCGTCCTCACCTAGAATATCTATAAATTCACTCCCTTTCATCTCCTCTTGAAGGTCGATCATGATTTTATTTTGGAGTCTCAGAAATTCCGAGTAGATTTCGTTACATGTCTTTAAAAGGTTAGGATTAAGACATCCCTTAAAGATAAGGGTGGACGGCTCGATGGAGTTGGTGGATGCATCCAAACCCCGCATGTTAAGCACGGCAGCTACGGTAGCCTTGTAGTCGGAGGCACAGAAGGGATGATGAAAGCAAGTGAGCGATGTGAGGGGCTCATGCTCTGTCACAATGGATGATAGATTAACCCCCGCGGGGGAATACAATAGAGAATCTAAAGTTGCTCTCTGAGGTACAAAACACTTGATATAAGATCTCCCATAGCCGCAGTTGAGTAAGGTAGTCATATATTTCTTAATAGATATTGGAGACATCTCTTTATCCACCATGGAAGAGACTCTTAAAAAATCGTGAAATGCTATTATCTTTTGAGATATGTAAGGCCCGTACTCCCTTATATCCTTATCGGCGATAACTCTCGTACGAGTAGAAATCGCTGCCTCCCTTTCCTCGTGGTGGTAGACGAACGGACAGGAACATTTAACTCTGCCGGAAATTAACCGGAGAATATCGAGAGGTTTGGCATAGATTTTTTCGAAACGTCCTATGTTCCTTGCAAGTGACTGTTTGTCACTCACCGAGATTAGGAGAGAATCGCAGAGGGCAGAATTTGTCTGAATCTTGCAATCTCTATTCACAATTCCCTGTGATAACAAGATAAAGTTAGTGAGCATATGAGGTATATCTTTTGGAATGTTAGTGCAACATTTCAGTTGTTTGACCAGATACTGAGTTCCCAAGACTCTATCTTGGGCAATCTCTTTATAGTGATCTTCCACAACAAGGGCATGACAGAGACAGAGAAATTCGTTTCTCTTCTCGAAAACACTCATTCTGTCTGATGAGCCCAATTTTTCTCTAACCAACTGATTAATATTTCGAGGAAAAGTTTGGCCAGAAATCTCTTCTAACTTATAGGCAATCATAAACTGAGAGAGAAAAGGAGTGTGGGTGAGTCTGTTAATTACATCCCTTTTCAGTCTGTCGTAATTGGAAATTTCGCCATTAGTTTTCTTAAACAGAGAAGAAAACTTGGGTTCATCATTAGGACAATAAAAAATCTCTCTTGTTGATAAGATAAAATTATCTAATAAACTTCCACATCCTATCTTGCAGTAAGATGCAAGGGCATCTGTATTACTAAAATGATTTAGAAACCTCTTAAGATGTGGTTCTTTTTCGTCATAATTGATAAGGTATTTTTTACCCAAGTCATCGATATGATTTTTTACCTTTTCCAGGTTTAAATTTAAAGAAGAGAAGGGGTTTTTCGCTTTTCCCGTTGAAGAGGATGATAGAGAATCGATCATTAATGTATTGACGGCTCCTCCGACAAAGATTCCGAGTGGTACCCCTCCCTCATCATCTTCATCTTTACGTTTATGGACCGTTTTCTCGAGATATTTAGTCAGTTGGTATTGGGGGGTTGTATTATCTAGATTAAATCTCATTGTATTTAATGACTTTTTGGTAATTTTTTCCATTATAGAGCACGGTTTTGAGGTCCATATATTGAATTGCTTCAAATGCGTCGATTCTTTACTACAGTCGGCTAAACCCATGTACCTTTTGATGGCCTTTGTCGTTTCATTTTGAATTATACCTACTACAATAGGATCGACTTTTCTATTTCCTCCTGTGAGGGAGTTAAGGGCTTTTTGAAGAGACTGAGAGAAGGTGGATGCGGTCTCCTCTATTCTCATTTTTTGATTTCTGAATAATTTTTTGTTAATATTAGAAAGTTGTTGATTGATAAAGGTAGGTGTTAAAGAAGTATTGAGATTGCAGTTGGGATAACAGATTAAAGTGACATCAGTATTTAATTGGGAATAATTACTCCTATTATCTTCTCTCTTTCTAATAATCTCACCTAATCTCCTCTTTTGGGTGATGTCGACAATTTGTTCTTCATTGTTCTTCCTCAACATTAGGATATCGTCCCTGACACTTGCAAAACTGGAATTCTCATCCTTACAAGTAAAAAATAAATAATCTCTATTCGGTTCGAGTCTGGCTAGAGAAGCCGTCAATGTATTGAGTTGATTTACGTTGTTGTAAGTATTGGTATCAAAAGATTTGGCAATTAATTTACGAAATTCTAAAAAATCTTCTCCACGACAGTGTAAAAGTTCTGAAGTTGGTAGGAGAATAGTTCCTTGTTTAATCATTTTTAAATGCGGTTTATAAACCAAAACTGTTTGTTTCATGTCAAAGGTTAAATTTGTGATTCTGGAATTTGGTACCTGATGAAGGAGAAGCTCGCTGTTATTGCTGTCGTGTTTACAGTGCTGAATGAGAGACCTCAGAAATTCTCCGGGTTCCTTCAAACCCACAACATCTGCAAAGTCAAATTCGTTTTTCGTTTTCTGAACACGAGTTTCCAGACCAAATACTTTACTGACACATCCATCGCAAAGGCCGGAGATAATTTTGCTGGGTGACGCCATGTCTTTTGAAATCTCGGGATAGAGATAGTGCAAGGGTTCTAAAAAGCAAGAGGAAATTTTTCTTTGTTTTTTCAACATTTTATTTTCTTCAATATCTCTTATCATCTCATGTATATTTAAAATATCCTTGTTTGGTATCATCATCTTATTTTTTACAATTTTTATATAGATTTCTAATTCTTCTTTACTTTTATGAATATAATTATCTCTTACATTCAATATAACACTCTCCGTTTCTCTTTCTGTTTTTTGTCTTTCCTCCTTATATTTTAAATACGTTTCTTCGATATTGTTTTTTTCTTCTTCCAATCTCTCTATTTCTTTATTAATTTTTATTTTTTCTTGTGATGATATATTGGTAATTTTTATAAGGTCTGTTTTTTTATTTTCTATTAGGTTCAAAATTTCCCTCTTTCTCTGATCTAATTCTTCTTTTTTTTTTTTTTATATTCTATATCAATATTTATGTTATTTTCTTTAATTTTTTTGGAAGCCGTTTGCGTAGACTCTTGAATTGTTCGTTCATATAATTCATTTATTTTTTGGATTAAACTGGATTTATTCTCTTCAAATTTTTCAAATAATTTTAGATAATCTATTAAAATATCCTTTGGTAGATTATACGGTTCCGATATGGATAAAATAATTCTTTCTAATTCGTTCATAAACATATCTATATCAATAATTATATTGAAATCTCCTAAGAAAGATTCAGAAGAGCAATTTATATTTTTTATTTTATTAATGTGATTATCAATATTTTCCAGTTGATCATCCAGTAATCTTGTATCTAAATAATCTGAGGTATCTATCTGGTTTCCTTGGTCACCATCCTCCTCTTCCTCCTTCTTTTCCTCTTCCTCCCCCTCCTTTTTAGATATATTATCCAATAAATTACGACTATTATGATTAGTATAACAAAATAAACTTTTTAATTCCATTAACGAAGATGCGGTTGAAAATTCAACATTTTCCACCCTAAACTGAGAGATTTAAAGGAGAGTCGATGCTTTGCTTTGGCTCTCTACTGTAATGTTCTGAGGCGAGGAGGAAAGATAGAAAAAGGGGGGATTTATTGGTCGACCTCGAGGATATATCATTCCTGTATATTATATCATTTACGAAATTATTTAAATTCTCAATTAACGTTTCGGAATATTTTGGGGAAACGTTTACGCTAAAGGTAGTACCATCTAACCCATATTGCATAGCTCTTTGGATGGTGTTTTCCAAAAGAATTTCTTTCAATAATTTGAGACTTTCATGTTGTTGAAAATGGTTTAATAAATTTTGGTAACATTTATCAAGATTCTGCTTAATATACTCGGTATAACTAATGACATCCTTTAAGGACCCTTCCAAATGAGAGAAATTCTGATCTTTTAATTTGTTCCACCATTCCTCCCAAGCACCTCCAATGTTATTTTGTTTCCATATAAATTCTAATATTTTAGGATTCTCATTATAGAAATTTTCATATTTTTTAATTTTTGATAGTCTATTTGAGAGGTAGTTCTCAAAATACTTCAATGTCTGTAATCCCATGAAATTTATCCTAATAATAGATAAATAGCTTATTAAATTTTCTTTATTAACTATTTCTGAAATGGTTTGAAAAATATTAGTACTCCTGGTGGATTCCTCATATATTTTTTTTAAAATTTTATCATATTCTATCTTCTCTTTTAATGGATCAGCTTCTCTCATATCATTTAATTCTTTTAAATCTATAATAATATTATATTTAACATTCTAAGATGAAAGAATGAGGTGAAATAATATTATTAATAATAGGATGTTCAGGATTAAATAAAGGTAATAATCTCTCATCCATTAAATTTTGATGATTTTGTAAAAACATTTCTACCTTTTCATTTACTCCCTGGTAGGGATTATTTAACATATAGTTATCAGGAAGTGAGTGTTCACTAGATAAGTCCATAGCTCCACTAAAGGGAATAGAGGGAATTTCCGTACTGACATTCATTACTCTTCTTTTGATATTGTTAATGATTTCGTTCTCTTCATAATCAATCATAGGAGGAGATGAAAGCACTTTACCCTTATTTAAAACCAAACTGGTTAACTCAGTATCTGAACCACAAAAATATTTAACGGCGCTGATTTGATCTTGTTCTGTAAACTTCCTCCCTTGTATAGTTCAAAGTCTTAGCAAGCAAGAGGCAAGAGATTATTCCACTTGTATTATTATTCCACCGTATCTACAAATGCAGTTGGTGAAACCATATCACATATGCTTTCGGTAAACTTTAAACGCGCTTTGAGTAGAGTGTCAAATGATGGTACCCTTCGACCTTCACCATGTTCAATTTCTTCTTGAATTTCTTTTAAAATTTCAAATAACCTTTCTTTTCTTTGAAGAAGATTTTCCATCCTTTTTTTCATATTCTGAGTGTATGATATGTTATAATTAAAGGCTAATATAAGTAAAAAATCTAAATAAGAAACAGGATCTTGATCATAACAAAATTTATAATCAATAATATCACTATAAAAAGGAATAAGGTTATCCTTACCCCATTTCACTCGATCAGGAGAGACGATATTCAGAATTTTTTCGCCATCACTTTTACAAACAATAGATAGATTGATTAAATTATCTAAACTTGGTTCTTTTATATTTCTTCTACTATTATTTATCCCATTGTATAAATGATCAAAAAGTATATTATATGATTCTATATTTGTTTTAATCTTTTCATTTTCAACATTGTCATCATTTTCATCACCACTACTACTGCTACTACTGCTGCTACTAATTGGAGCAGAAATAGTATTATAAACCTGATATTCACTCCCCTGAAGAAATCGTCTTAAAAATTTATCGGGATTTATTTGAGAGGGGATTATAAAGTTATCACCGGCGGGATGAACAGCAAGTTGATTTCTCTCTCTATTAACGATATCAGTTATCGTATCCATCTTTGATATGAATTTTCTGTATTTTTTTTCCCAACATGACTTTGGACCTCCATTTAATAAAAGTCTGCCTTTTATGAGATTTGGAATCTGGATAAGGTTTTTCCCTAGTATAGAAATAATCGTATCTTCACTATAGAAGGGAGAAATTAGGTAAGTGTTCATACATATTTTGTCTCCTAGTAAGGCCAAAAATTTTTCTATTAGGACATTACATCTCTGATCAATATTGGATGCTTTAATTTGTAACAAAAATTTCAGAGTATAAAGACAAGGCCAATCTTTAAAATTATTCACCTCATAATCGAGGGATCTCCTAAGATATCTCATATAATCTTTATAATTTTTACCCATTATTAAATTATGACTCGCTAAATGAGTTTCAACTAAATCTATTCTATTAATCAGATCAGAAAGATATTCTTCTGTAATTGCTCTTGTGGATATTTTTTTCTTATCTCTGGGAAAAAAAGATAAATGATTCTTCAATCTCTTTCGCTTAATAAAAGTGCTATTCTCATCTTCATATTCATCATAATCGTAATCATCAATCATAAAATTAGGGATTTTTCCTATATTTGTAATCAATTGTCTTGCCAATTCTCTCTTTCCAACATTATCATCATTTTTAAACACTAAAATGGCCATTTCATAACCTAAAGAACATAAATCATGAAGAAGGTTTTGCATGCGTTCTAATTGATTTTTCGTATTATTAAATATTTTTTCAATCATTAGGTCAATAAGATTTTGATCTTTCTTTCCAGAAAATGTAAAACCGTTATCCAACTTCGTTTTCCTAAAATTCCAAGGTGTTAACTTCTCTACCTTTTCCATATCAATATTTAAATGGGTTGATTCATGAATATAATTATAGGCATACTTGTGAATATAACCAAGAATCTGAGTCGGATACTCATTGTCCTTTTTATTAATCAATTGATTCCTAACTGATAATCCCTCAAATAAATTTATAAAACGAGAAGGATCATTTGTAAAGTTTTGAATGAACGATTTTTCCATAAGTAGAGTATTACCAGAAAAGTTTGTGATATTTTGCATCGCGTTCATCCTTTTAGCTTTCAAAAGAGATCCCATAAGGCATTGATTCTTAGGACTAAAAACAGATAATATAGACAATTCGCTAGGTATGAAATCGACCTCTCTACTACCGGGAATAACTCCAAACTCTTCTTGGGGGGATTCTTGAATCGATGTTATATTATATAAATCTAAATCTTCAGTAGAATATCTGGAAAGATCTAAGGGAGTTATCTCTAAAAATTTTCCAAAACTCATTAATGTCAACGGTAATGTGAATACTAGTTGAGATCCAACTATTAACTGTTTTGTAAAATCCGATACTATTACAATCATAGTGTCTAGAATTTTTTAAATATTTTCTCTTTCTTCTAATTTGATGCTAAATAAACGTTGATTGGATTGAGTGATAGTAGTACTTGCCTGAATAAATTTATAGGCTATGGAAGCCATAATTTTTGAATAGTTACCTAGAAATCTAGAACATTTTAGCTCTTCGTCAAAGATGATATCATCTCTCCATGGAGAATCATTTAATTTTTCTATAAGATTATTATAATTATAAATATTTATCAAATCTTCATCAAAAATATCATTATGGATGTCAGAATACTCACGCCGGTCTAAAATCCTTTTCAAAAAATTACTAATAATAATAGTATTAGTATCAACATCATTTAAAACTTTTTCCATATTAGAAAAATCAGATTCTAATGTTTCTATAGACCGGTCACTCAAATTTAATTCTTCTTTCAAAAATATCATAGCGTTGGTACCACCGTGTCTAAATATACTCAATAAGTATAATATATATTTCATTATAATCTTTTTTACATTAATATTTTGTTCTTTAAGTATATCTTTCAGAAAGATTCTTTTCTTGTCCAGATTTAGAATCCGGCACGACATTTTTTCCCGCTGCCAATTTAACCATAAATATTAGTTCACGTGGCATCCAATAATTACAGTTATGAGTATATACCAATCTATATGGATATAATTTTGATTTTTGTTTCTTCTTCTTAAGTCTCGTATATGTATTAATGGGGCTGGCTATATAATTATAGAAATACTCAATATCATGAAATAAATTTTCATCATCATCATCATTAACATTATCGTCATCAAAATCGCGAATACAATCACTTTTATTTAAATAATCTGTTATTATTGATGAAACTAAAACATTATTATCAATGAAACCAGAAGTTCTACTCCATAAAATTGCTTCAATTTTTTCTAGGGAATCTTGATCATTGTCTGCTCTTACAGAGTTTATTATTTTCTTAAAGTTAATTACTTGTTGAGAAGTATCGTTTGTTAATAATATAGTGTTTTCCTTTAATTTTCGTTTGAAGTATATTTCATCAAACCTTTCTGGTAAATAATAGTAAGGTGATCCTTGATTATTTTCATCTAATGTCATCTGTTTATCTTCATTTTTATAAATCAGTTTTAACATGGGTAAATAGTAGGTGTTTAGAAATATCGACAATTCGTGATTTGTAGATTCTGAGGCTCTCATGACAGTTTTCAGAAATCGTTTTACAATCGTGATATTATTATCTTCTGGTTCTATTTCTACTTGTATTCTATCCTTTATATTATCATTAGCGGTTGATGGGGATAATTTATAATTTATTAAATCTATAAAAGAATTTACATAAGTTGCCATAATTAAAAAAATTAAGAACGACATGTATTTCTTTTCTTTTTTCGCCTCCAAAGCTTGATACTCAATATTATAAAGTAAAATATTTAAACTTTTTTTAGTAACTGACCATTCCCTTTTTATATTTTTTATTCTTTTTTCTTCTAATTTATCTGGTAAAGGAATAATTTTTTTATTTTGCACTAATCTACATAAGTATAATTCTAATGCTCCAAATAAATTTTGTATATGTTGAACCAAATTTTTACTCATAATTAATGATTCTATTTCACTGAAGTCAATCAGCGAATAAATACCATCCTCTTCTTCATCTTCATCCACAACTACCACAGTCTCAAACTGAGGTGGTGGCTCCTGAGGAGGTGGTTGTTGACCAAAAAGGAAATTTCTAACATTCCCCATAAAACCGGCCTCAGGAGCGGGAGCTTGGGGTCGCTCTCGTTGTACATATTTAAATTGTAATGAAGAGGAAAATGGTTTGTTTATGTAACCCTCTTTTGAAAGGGATAAAATTACCTCTGTGGCTTTAGGCACATCTTCTGCTAAAGAAATAAATTTTTCTTTAACCTTTTGCATTTTACTTATAAATTATTTATTTAGAAAATTAAAAATATCTATAATCTATATTTAAGAAATATGTTTAATTCATCTCTTTTTTTATTCATTATATGTATAATGTTAATTATTATAGTGTATATTAAAGCACTTGGAGATAATTATTCCAAGATAGCCGTAGTAGATTTTTCTAGATCGGTTGTATACATTGACCCAAAGCTTTTCTCATATCTTCTTGATTTTAAGAAAACTGATGTAGTTCGTCTCAGTAAAATAAATATCGCTCCTGGAAATTTTTTATTTAGTGCATTTGGAAGATGTTTTGGAAATGGTGAAATGCGTACTAGAATACCCTACCAACTAACCCTTTAGCGGGCAGCCAACCACAGCAAGGGTTGGAATTATATATGACTATATAGTCATACGACTACACGTTTGTCATAAATGCACGGATGCCGCCGCTAGAAAGAGTTTTTGAGCAATATTGGCTGCCGCATTACAGTCTCTATCCATAAAGGCTCCACCGATTGGACAAAAAGTAGTTGTTGTTGCTGGTGCTGGGATGGAGCTGGAAGTTTGGAGAATGTTTTTGTGCTGGGGGACTTTGTCGTTGTAGGTAGTATCACTCTTAGCAGAGCAACGACGTAGACCCCGAAGGTACACCACCTCCTTCTTCTTCCCCTCATCATCTTTCTTATTAAACCCTACGATATTCAGAGGTCCCTTGCATCTGTGGCAGACTTTCGACGTGTTCCATAGGAATGAGAGAAATATGAATAGGAATGATACACCAGACTTCCCAGATCCAGAAAAAAAAATTTTGAATAAAATATTTTCAATAATAACCTACACTTGATTATAAATCATATAAAGCAAACACGGTTTTCTCTTGGAACTTTAGGGTGCCAAGAAAAATCTTCAATTTGTATTTTTTTTTAATTCTGAAATGGAGAAATGATATTTAAGAAAGTTAGACTAAAAACTATTTTCTGATATATTATTTTACAAAAATATATTAATCTCTCGAACATATGTATTATTACCCTTTAACCCTTTAGTAGACAAGCAATTACCAACTAGTCAGGAATGAGAGAAATATGAATAAGAATGATACACCAGACTTCCCAGATCCAGAAAAAATATTTTTGAATAAAATATTTTCAATAATAACCTACACTTGATTATAAATCATATAAACCAAACACGGTTTTCTCTTGGAACTTTAGGGTGCAAAGAAAAATCTTCAATTTGTATTTTTTTTAAAGCAAAATACTGTACTGCTATTGTGTCAGTTATTATTATTGTTATTGTGTCACTGTTATTATTTTATGCACTGTGTATGTTAGTTATGTTGGTATATGTAGCCTACATACCAGAATGCTTTAGAATATCGGAATAATTGCCGGACAGTATTGGAGAATTCGGACAAAGGATGGTAATAGTCCAGGAATGTGGGGCCGGACTTTTGTGATTCCCAGACTGGTCTCCCCCCCTGTTAGTCCGGGAAATCCAGGGTTGAGTGTACTGCCATCTAGAGGCGAATCGCGCTACTACAATCCATTTAGGAGTCATGATCCCTGTCCTGAAAATTTTGGATAGCACCTCGTATGACTGAATCCAGTGCAGTTACCATTTTTAACATCCTATAATTCTAAAGGGATCTGATGGTGACAGAACATAGAATGTAAGTCCTATGATTCTAGAGGGTTTTGGTAAAGTGATGGTCTTTGAGAGAGGTGAAGTCAATGAATGACCTCGTCCCATGTCTTTCTCGGTCTACCCCTCATAACCCCACCCAAATATTAACACTTCTCACCTTCCTCACCCAATTATCATCCCCCATCCTCTCTACATGTCCAAACTACCTCAATCTATCTCTCCTCATCACAACATCAATACACTCCAGTCCCATCCTACCTCACAACTCTTCCATCATAAACCCGGCCCCTCCAGGCTTTGGACGCAGGGACGCACTGCACATCCACCTAATCATTGTCATTTCTGTACGTCTGAGCCGGCGAATATCTTCCTCCTTCACTGCCCAGGTCTCACTTTGTCCATAATAAATTTTTTTTTTTTGTTATTTATGAATTTTATTGTGTCCAAGCCTGCCACAAGCAATTACCAACTAGATAGATAGGTCAGGAATGAGAGAAATATGAATAAGAATGATACACCAGACTTCCCAGATCCAGAAATTTTTTTTTTGAATAAAATATAAAGGTTGATTAAAAGTAATATTTTGTTTTTTCATTTATTTATTTTTTTTTACCATAAAGTTTCCAACTCATTATCATCTACACTATCCACAGTCTTTACCACAGCAGCACAGAGAACCTTATGCACCTCTTCAATGCTTCTGCTGGCGTCTATAACCTGTTGGAGAAATAACAGTGTTATATATGACCATATGATCATACGACTACACCTTTGTCATAAATGCAATTTAGTGTCTCCCAAAACCTTGTTTACGAATGTGTCTAGAGTCTTTTTGATTAAAATAAAAAAAATCGCCCGCTAAAGGGTTGAAAGGCATTTACGATCAAAAAAAGTCTACTGTGTATTAATGATCTATAGTAATATATAAATTTTTTTTTTTCAAAAACCAACTTTATTGACAATAACCTAATATAGCCACTTGCCCGCTAAAGGATGCGAAATATAAAATATTCGAAAACCGACTTTATTGATAACAATCCGATATAGCCACTTGCCCGCTAAAGGATTGAAAGGAATTTATGATTCCCAGAAAAGTCTACTGTCTAAAATATAAAATATTCAAAAACCAACTTTATTGATAATAACCTGATATAGCCATTTGCCCGCTAAAGGGTTAATAGATATTTTCAAAAATTAAATTTATTAACAATATTTTAATTTTTAAACTTACCATCCAATTATCATCAACTAGTTGTAAATAGTTTTCTCTAACTCTGTCTTGGAACTCTTCAACCTCATAACGTTCGGTGCCATAACCATCTCTCTTCTCAGCCTGAGCAGGAGTTAAGTCCAGAAAGAGGACAAGATCAGGTCGTGGTAGTCCGGAATCACTATTTTTACACCATTGTAAATTCATCCCCTGTAAAAAAATATATAGATTTACAAATAAAATTCAACCAAAACATTTGAATCTTAATTTCTCAGACTAGAGTCATCAATCTAGAAATAATTTCTGACTATTGCATAAAAAAAATAGCTAACCTTTTTAGCGGCAGAGAAGGCGACCCCAGAGAATGCGTAACGATCGATGATAACATTAACCCCCTTCTGGATGTGAGATTGTATTAAAGGCAAGAATTCCCACCTAAAAGAAAAAAATATATATATAAATAAAAGACATTTTTTTTTAGATAAAAATTACTAGCAAAAATTTACCAGTTAACTAACCTATTGGCAGAAAAGAGAAGGTGAACAGCTCTATCGTCGAAGTTATAATATTTGTTCAAGTAGCCGTGGATGATGTCGCCGATACGGGTGCTGCATTCTGTAATCATATACCATAACTCTTTAGTTCAGCAAGGGTTCATCTATCTTTTTTTTTTTTCAAA
The DNA here is from genome assembly GCF_032717465.1 of Coenobita brevimanus. NCBI lineage: Eukaryota > Metazoa > Arthropoda > Malacostraca > Decapoda > Coenobitidae > Coenobita > Coenobita brevimanus. The sequence continues at coordinate 138,513 of NW_027644874.1, read as the reverse complement.
CTCACTTACCAGGAAAGTGCAGAAGAATAGAATATCTTCCGGTTTTTGATAAATAATCCACTAACTTCTTGGCCTGTGTACTTTTGCCTGTTCTATCACAACCCTCGACAACAATCAGTGCTCCTCTCCTCTTCCCCTCCATCTTTTCAAATCTTGATACCTGTCCGAGTACTCCCTTTTTATAGCCACAAGATTATTCTGAAAAACACGTTGCTGCCCTTCCTTATATTGCGATATTATTTTTTCTCTATTATTAGGGTTTATAGGATGAAAATAATGAATATAATCTAAAAAGCCTAACAACATATATTTTAAATTTTTAAGTCTTTTGGGTAAAGATATGAAATCTGTTTGGTTGAGACTAGGTATTAACTCCACTTCATTACTTTTCGACCTCAAACGTACATTTTTAATATATTTCTGTATTCCAGATATTTTATCAATTCCAACTAAAATGTAATGTGGATCTTCACCAGAATTATTGGGGTTATTAATCCTAGTTTGCAAAGAATCATAATAGATATTGTCTTTATTATTCTCTTTCATAAGTAAGGGACGAATCGGATAGGCTCTTATTGTCTGACCCATCAAAAGCCCGGTAGATATATTGATGAAGTAATGAGATGCAGAATCAACGGTGACATCAGTCAGAAATGCTATCCAATTTTTTCCCATAGCCGTTTGTTTAATTTTCAACGGATATTCACCGCCATATTGATATTTGAGAATATTTAGACTGAAAAATATTGGAAATAGGCTTCTTCCAAATCTTGTGTAAACCATGTTATTAAAATATTATCGTTACTACTAGTGTTTCCCTGTAAAAAAAATTCATCATTTATCTGATGATATCCTTCACTGGATGGTGTAAATGGCTGTCTCTTTTGAGGTTTATAAACCGTAATGTTATAAAAAGAACATGTGTCTGTCGGAATCCCGTAATGATATAACTTTTTAAGATAATATAAATTATTTTCAAATTCTGAAAAATGTGGTACATATGTATTTTCAATTTCTCGGGGATTAGAAAAAGTAAAAATATGAGTCTTCTCTGTATATATCGAAGCCTTTTTAATTTCCAGACTATTATCCTTGATATAGTCGAGATTGTATCTTCTTATAATTTTATGATCATCATCCATTTTCAACAGGCAAAAATTGGATTCGTTTGTACCATTTTCTGGAAAAGCGCCGGAGAATAATGATTTTGAACAAGTATCAGGATGAATTTCTTTACCGATTATTACCATACCTTTTTGGAGGGAGAGACCGATATAGGGATTCTCAATAAACCATTCCATATGTGGTGGATCAGAAGTCTCACGCCATTTAAAATCGCCCCTTTTCCCAATACCAATTGCATCTCTAGTGAGATATGCAAATACCTTTCCCGAAACCAAAGAAGTGTTCTTTAAATATTCTTCCAAGGTGCAATTAAGGATAAATATTTCGTGGTCTAAATTACAATATACAGCCTTTTGAAGGGAAAATACTTGTCTATATTTATTATCGTATTCAAGTACCCAACCCATTTCCCTCACATCGGGAACCTGTTTATCATCACGCGCTTTAATAAACGCGTATAATTCTGTCGGATTATTGTTATTTTGCAATACCTGAACACCGCCTTCAACGACATCCTTCTCATTAAATAAAAAATCTTGTGTTATTCGCGAAAGAAAATAACCTTTACTTAATATAATTTTTTTGGAGATGGGAGGAATGGGTAGTAAATTAGGGAACTGCCGGAAATATTCTCCTGATACAAATAACTCTGCAGGAATTTCTAAATGGCTGGGTGGATATAATGAAGCCTTCATGAGAATACAATCTTTTAAACAAAAAATTGGTTCAAAATTATTCACATTTTTTTCGTAGAACACCACATCCTTGAACAGTAGGTTTGTTTTATTATAAATTTCAATAATATATTCAATATTGGGAATAATCATTTGAACATTTTTAAGAGGAATTGGTTTTCTGAAAGTATCAAGTCGAATTTTGAGTTCGTTTTAATTCTGAAGTCTCCTTTTCAGTAATATTTATGGTTATATCAATTCCTTCTCTTCGATTCGCAGAACCCTCTATGTAAAGATGATCATCTTTCAAAATAATAAATTCAATTGATATCAAACTTGTGTCTTCTTTCCTATTTTCCTTTCCTTGGATTATAATTAAAACAAAAATAATTAATATATAAATAATAAAAATTTGTAAAATCATTATAATAATATTTTTTATAAGAATAATAATAATCTATTACTATTTCTTTGGTCTATATGGCAATATTTTACCTACTGGGTCAATTATATTATTTACTAGTGTAAAATCTTTCGGTTGTTTAGTAATTCTCTTTGCATGGTAAGTACCAAAATTTGCTTGGCTTAAAATCTTTGTTACTTCCATCTCGGCTATTTTATGAAGTGCTTGCACTGCATCTCTTCTCATTCTAAGAGGTCCTTTTCCATACTTTCGGACTATCTCTCTAATCAAATTTTCCATTGGTTTTTTAGGAATTACTAAATTAGTACTTCTCTGCAGCCTTATTATTTCAGGTAAAACTCTATCTTTTCTTCTCTTCTTATTCTGAGGCCTCTTCCTCGGTACTTTTGGTGGAGGAAACCTTTTTCGTCCCATCCCGTGTTGAAACATAGTAAGTCGATCAGAAATTGCAGAATCTGTCTTTAAAGTCTTCATGTTTATTCCATAAAAACGGTAATAATTTTTATTTACTCTTATTTAGTTATACCTACTTATATCTGATTAATTTTTTCTCTTCTTCAACCTTTGGATTAACTGCGTTTTGAGGATAATTTACAAAAAAATATCCAAAAAATGTTATTTTTTTTTAAATTTGATATTATATATAGGGTATTGTTTTTCTGATTTTCATAAAAATGAATGGACATGTTATTACAAGAATTACTGAATGATTTACCATCTCCTTTAATGAATCCCGAATTCTATCCTATTATACCTCCTACTACTGAGATTATTACTCTAGGAACAACAATAACTACTACTACAACAACAACCACCACTACTACTACTACAACTACTACTGATAATAATAAGAAATTAGAAAATGATTTTAAAGAAGTAGAATCTGAAGAATTTATTAAGAAATTGAATGGAATTGTAATTGATAAAACAAAAACTTTAGAATTATTAGAAAATACTATAACATTACTGAATGAATTTTTAGTAACATCTAATGCACATTTTGGGTTAGAAAATCTCTGAACCTTAAATATTGCTGCTCCTATTTTAAATAAAATAAATCCATGGAATAAAACTGTTTTAAAAACCGACTCTAGCTATATTGTTAAAGAATTTAAAGATCATATAATGAAACAAGAAAAAGAAAAGGAAGAGAAGGGTAGTAAACGATCAGAGAGGAAAAAAACGGAAAATATTTCCTATATAGTTAATGAAATTGAAAAAATAAAATCAAGCTTTACGGGAGAATTAAATAAAACTCGATATATTTATAAGTGAATGTTTAAATTCTGGGGTGTGTGTTGATTTCATTAATACTATGGGTAACAACTTAGCAAGGGGAATGTTTCATTGTGTTCAAACTAGTCTACAGATGAACAAATCCCATGATTTTAAGGTAAAAATGATTAAAAAATTCAGATATAATATTGATGAATCAAATATTGTCCCATTATTTACATGTATTATCAGTTGGGAATGTATTATTCGTAGCCATAGTATTCAATTGGCAAAAATATTAGGTTTAGATGACGATAATGTTGTCATTCTTGAAAATGGTGGATTGACAATGAGAGATGTGTTTGATTTACTATCATTTATTATAGAGAAATGTTATCATAATTTACATAACAGAAATAATATAGATAGTATTATAATTAAGGATAAAAGTAGTACTGAAGATGAGGAAGAGGAGAAAATAAAATCAGGAGGTAAAAGGAAGAAAGTATTCAAATATCCTACCAGTAAAAAATATGCAAAACAGATTAATGAGAAAGAAATAAAACAGTTTATTAAGAAAATTAAAACAGTTACAAGGGAAATTTCTGAAAATACAAAGAACAAATGTAATATAAGAAATTTTGTTGATACACTTCTCAAAACATCTAATAATATTAATTTTAACATAAATGATTTTGTAGACAAAAATAAAGAAACATTCGCTATATCAAATAGTGTCTCTCGTAAACTATTTTCTTGTGTTAATTTAATGAAAATAGATCAGTCTAATAAGAATAAAAATAAATCATATTTTTCTTCTCTTGAAAATATGGTAAATTATTCTGTATCTAATAAAGATATCATTTCACTTTTTACTATATTACATAGTTGGGATTATATTACTAGAGAGTACGCTAGTGCTGTACTATCTTTATTGTTTAATGATAAGGACATTTTTATGATAAAATCTCTAAGAGAAGTCGGATTCACAGTTGAGAATATTTTGCATATGTTTACCTTCCTTCTTGAACTTACCACAAGAAATTTCGAAAATAAAATTTAAAAATGTCAAATCCATTTGATGAAAAATTTTTGGTCTCTTTTGAAACAGAGTCCAGTTTACAAGACCAGTTTCCTCAATGGATAGAAACATTGCCGTGTCACTGTAATAAGAAAGAAATATTAAAATTATTTAACGCCTTTTTACAAAAGAAAAAAAAAAGATACTATCTTTCATGATTCAATTAAAAATTTCCTAGAAAATGTTGCTATTAGAGACTTTTTTAAGAATAAAAAAAATCTCCTTACTCTAATCGAAAATGGTTTGAATAATAAATTTTCTTATTGTTGTGAATTTTTCAAATGTAATGCGGAAGAAGGTTCCGAATATGACCACTCAGAATTCGATCATCTAAATTATAGTATTATAGGAATTTTTATGAACTGTAAATACAGAATTTTATGTTTTAAATGTGGTATTTGTAACAAATGCAACGAAAAACCATTAGCTCTATATAAATTTATAGATAATATGGTCATAAATCAAGAATTAAGTGGACGGTTTCTTTATATTAAATTATTATTAACAAATTCAATTTCAACAGATATTTTTAAATCTTTGAAAATTCTTGATGTAAGTGAAAATTATTTTCAGTATGAAGTTCAAGTTGTATTGAGAGGATTTGATGAAAATAATATTCGCTTTCACCATGGTCTAAATAATTTAGCTTGGGGAGGAAGTGGATCTATTTATCATTTAAGAGATAATATAGAACACCCTTGTTTTTGTAATGAATTAATTTATCTTTTTTCGATTAATAATAATCAAAATAACATACAAACATTGAAAAGCTTACATATAATAGGAAATTATATTATACTTTCAATTGATTATAAAATTATTTTGATTAATAAATTACTAACAGTTGAAATTGATGTCTCCTGAAGGTAAAAATGAGCCTGAAAATAAAAAAATAAAAAGGGAGAAAACTTTTTCGGATATACTTTCAATGATAGCGGTCAATGAGAGGGATAAGTCCTACAAACATATTAGAAAATTTAAACATATTAAAAATTCTTTTGAAATTGACTATTTTAATTTTGGTAATATGGACAAATTTGGATATAAAGAAAAAAATCATTTCGTTGTTAATATTACAAATCAATTTTTTTTTATTATGCAGAAAGGTTTCATTATATATTTCTACTACCTCCAATCATAATTAATTACCATAAAAATGAAGTATTATTTTTAACTAATATTCAAAACAAATACAATGTATTTATTTCAAGAGAAGATAGTAAACATTTAAATAGTCTCATATTATCCCATAATATATTAGATACATTTATTAATTTGAAATATGACAATAGAAGAGATGAAGAGGTATTAACAAAAGATAATCTAAATTACATTACTAATTTAATTTCTTCAATATGTGAAAAATAATGATAATTAACCGCCAACCAGATAGATAGGTCAGCAAAGTTTGAATTGGTCTGGTCATATGACTATATTCTTCAATCATGAGATAGGAAGATGAAATAATTTCATTAGATATATTTTTATTCGTCTTCTAAGTATATTGTTTGAGCATAAAATGTATATATATCATTATTCATAAGTAATGACAAATTATTTGTTTTGATAATCCTGTAAATAAAATTATGATAACTATTGTTATATTTCTCTTTAAATGTCCCACATATAAATGATTTAATTTTTAAATGTCCCACATATAAATGATTTAATTTTTATTTTATTTTTAGGGTTTGTGATTAATAATTGAATATTTTGTCTAAAATCAAGATCATAAGTATTTCGATAAGGATATTTATGAATACTCCATCTCCAATAAGGATGGTTAATTTTTATATAAAACCCATGATCTGTTCTACTGATTATATCATATTTCAATTTCTTTTTTCTTTTGAATAATTCTATCTGTTCATTGGAGCAAAATATAATCTTTCTACTAATTAAAAATTCACATATTTTCCTATCTACATCTTCTTTAATATAATGGCAGTGTAAACAATGATTAATACTTCTATGAATTTCACTACAAGTTATACAAAAAATAGATTTTTTCTCATATACTCTATCTCTCCAGTCTGTATATATTTTCAATGCCTCAGGATATATATATATTTTTTTTATTTCATCATTCCTAAAGTCATAACATAATAATTTAGAAAATGCATTATATATATTTTCTGTTAATATTAATGTTTTGACTACATCTATAAATATATTTACATGACGAGTAACAAAAATACTCATATGCATGATAATTGTTGAGTGATTTACTGAGCGATCAATAGAAGCACATCTAATTATAGTATATAATGAGAGACCATTATGTGATATTTTACATAAGAGATTATTCTTTTCTTCGTTTAATATACCATTGTTAATATTGTTGAAAATTATATCTATATTATCGTTATTTAATATAGATATATTTTTCTCAAAATTAAACCCCTCAATATCAGGACATAATAAAAATTCACAGTGTTTTCCAAATTTAGAAAATAGGAGACCTCTTTCTGATCGTGTCCATAGTTTATGTTTGAACCCAACTTGTATTGAAAACATTTTTTTTATTTATTGTTATTACCATTTGGCCATAATCTATGTTTCCAAATTTTAATTAATATTAGTCCAAATATAAATACAGTTATAAAAGATAGACACGTATTAGGGGATCACCAGTATTCATATTTTTTAAAATATTATTTATACTATTTAGAAGTGTTAATGTCTGATCCTCAGTTAATAGTTTTGGCCCATCGGGTGTATCACTGGAAAGTAGGGAAGGTTTGTTCTCATTTTCAGCAACAATGGTATTACTTATACAACCCAACAGAAGTATAATTATACTAGTCATTATGATTTAAAAACTAAAGATATATCCTCTTCCGTTGCAATTTTTTTCTCTACATTATTTATTTTATTTTTTATATTTATTAATTCCTCTACATAAATATTATTTAACTGTATAATATTCCCTTCATTTTTTTCTTTATTTGATGACAACCACGGATATTTTTTATATCGTCCTTTTGAAATATGAAAAGAATCTGCTATTTCTTTTCCTTTTCTTAGCCCATCGATAATTGTATTTGGTTGACTATAAACACGTAATATATCCCTTTGTAAAATATAAGAAAAGAAATCGGTACATTCCATCTGTTGATAATCGTTTCCAAATGCTTCTTCTAGCGATATACGAATTATGGTTACCCCTTCAGTATTAGAAAAATTTCTCTTTTGGATATGAAAACTTGGAGCACAATCATCTACCCAAGATTTTTCTATAAATCTATTTACAAGAGTATCATTTACCCCTGGGCATTTTGCTTGTCTTCTTTCCTGACTTATATTTCTTGGATAGTTATATATTACACCATTTTCTACAACACCTTTCATGTCATATGGATACACTTCAATACAACCATTCAAATGATCCTTCTTAGTTATTATTATCCCTTTAATATTTGACGGGAGGATAGAATCAAATGTACTCAATTTTTCTTGATATTCTTTTAATAAAGAATTTTGAAACATTTTAATGATTAGATAAATTTTTATTGATTTAACCCTTCAGTGGGCTATCAACCGCCAACTAGATAGATCAGCAAGGGTTGAAACTATTCTTCATCTCAGAGTTAATAACTCTTTGGCAGAGTAACGAAAGAGACCTTAGTAGCACAGATACACCTTCTTCTTCTTCTTTACCTCCTGTAGCAACCTAAACTTAATTGCAGCCTGGGTCATGCATTATCCTGGTTAGTAGTGGTATATAAACTTTTTAAAAAAATAATAATAAATGGGGAGAACAAGACCTAGAAATTTCTAGATAAATGAGACAGACCACATTCCTTCCCTTCTCAATTGTCAGCCAGGCTAGGCTATGAGGTCGAATCATCTTCCTCTTCATTTTCATCTTCAGATTCATCATTATTATCATTATGTATTACATTTATTTTGATTAACTACTAGATGAACTGTTTCTGCCCAGGAATGTGGAATTCCAGACACCTTTTCTCCAGGCAGTAAAAGCCGGCTGTCTTGGCGCTAGTAGTTTCGAATCACCCCCCCCCCCTCCTGTGCTCTCGTATGCCTGTTCATCCAGTAGTGCTGGCAGACGTAGGAATAGATATATTGGGATTATAATTTTCTTATTGTTGGTCTTCATTCAAACATAATGAAGTACTATAAACTATTTCTTTAACTTATTTGTTATTCATGAGTAGTTGTAGTTTTGGCACTGTATGATATGCTCAATGACCAAGGTGATGACGGCAAATTATACACTTGTGAGTTCAGTTCACCTCCGAGCTCTGACCTGACCTGACCTGCCTGTCATCACTGGTCTGCCTACCTTGTATTTGTGGTGCCTTGTGTAACTCTCTCTGTTTGATAAGTATAATCTGTTATCTTGTATGAGTAAGGGTGTAAATGTATAAAATGTAATTTATATGTAAATAATATCTATGATTTTATATTTTCTTTGAATTTATGAAAGCCTAAGCTATTAATTTGACTGCTGGTACCAAAAGAAAACTGAATTAAACCAATGACGTGATGATCTTCCTGGCTGTTGTATAGTTTTAGGGTTTCACTGAAAGATAATTTTAACCCTCCAGTATATTATTTTTGTAACTTCCGTTCTTGTTGTAATGTAGTAATTCTAGTTTTCTTGCCTTTTGATGGGAGTTGTTCATTATTATTTAATGTTACGGGTTTGAACCCTAGTCCGTAACATTAAGTGGGGGCCTGTCCGGGATACATTGCCTTTATACAGCAGCTAAGTACTGACGTAATTGGTCGATAATTGTGCGAACGTAATCGTGGCAAATCAGGACATTGGTATTTACGTGGCGTGAGATTTCTGATTTTGTGCTCTCTAACCTTCCCTCTTTTGCTAATACCTTTAGACCTGAATTAAGTTCAATATGGAATTTAACATTGATGAATTTGTTGAGAAACCGTGTTTAAGCACTTTGGCTGTTTCTCATATTAAGAAAACTGACTGGATGGCGTTAGCAGCCATATATGAAGTTCCTCATAAATCTAGCATGACTAAAGCGGAGATAAAGAAGAGTGTGATCGATAGAATGTTAAAAAATGAGTTGGTACCTCTTGAAGCATATAGTCTGTGTTATGGTGACGGAGGTAGTGCATCTTTACTTATGATTAAAAAGTTGGAACTTGAGGATAGAGAGAAACAAAGAGAGCATGAAAAGGAAATGAAAGCTCAAGAGCAGGAAATGAAAGCTCGAGAGCAGGAAATGAAAGCTCGAGAGCAGGAAATGAAAGCTCAAGAGCGTTTACATGAACTTCAAGTGTTGAAACTAAAGAATGAAGAAGGTATGAAAAACAGAGAAGCTAATGCAAATAAATCTATCTCTGATCTTGGAAACTCTTTAAAATTTGTGCCCGGATTTGATGAGACTGATGTGGAGAATTTCTTCAATCTCTTTGAGCGTGTGGCAAACCAACTTAAATGGCCAAAAGACCAATGGAGTTTCTTTGCCCAAACAGCTTTTGTAGGTAAGGCTAAGATGATTTACTCTAATTTGCCTAGTGATGAGTTGACTTATGATCATCTAAAAAAGACCATCTTGGAAGCATATGATCAAGTTCCCGAGACCCATAGACAGAATTTCCGTAATCTGAAGAAGGGAGAGAAACAAACATATCTAGAATTTATCAAAGAAAAAGAAAGGATTTTCAGTGCTTGGTTGAGGGCTAGTAAAGTAACAACTTTTGAGCAACTCTGTCAGCTGATTTTGCTTGAAGAGATTCTCCGCAAAGTTCCATATTCCTTGAAATTATACCTACAGGAGAGAGAAGTTACTACTGTAAACAAGGCAGCCACCTTAGCTGAAAATTACAGGTTGACTCATGGTGACTCGTATGTCAGGCAGAAACAGAAGGGGACAGACCTTGCAGGCAGTTCCCGAGGCGGTGGTGGAACTCTGGTAACAAGCGGTGGGAATGGTTCTGGTGGCTTCCAGCCATCTATTAGGTTAACTTATGGGAATACTGTAACTAGAAAGACTGAACCAGGTAAAATCCCAAACTCATCCACATCCACTTTGATTTGTGCTTACTGTAAACACCCCAGTCATCACATTAGGGACTGTCCTAAGCTTAAAGGTAAAGAAAAACGCTCTGAACAAGTTTTGGCTAGCTCTAGCATTTTCTCTCATTTGCCTACTAGTGAACCATCTAATTCTGATCCAAAGCAAAATTTTGAACAGTCAGTTCTGAGTGACTGTCCTATTAACCCAACACGGACTCGAGGTAGTGTTTCGGCTTGTAATGACCCTCCTAGATGTTCTGTTGATCAGTTTCAACCCTTTCGTTCTACAGGAACAGTTTCTTCTTCTGACACCTCCACTAAATATCCCATTCAAGTACTTAGAGACACAGGAGCCTCTCATAGCCTCATGTTAAAAGGTCTGATGCCTGATTTGGAGGACTGTTATTTGGCCCAGAGTGTTCTGATTCAGGGAGTTAGTGGGTGTATTGCTGTTCCTCTGGCTAGGGTTTATTTGAATACTGAATTAGCTAGTGGTTACTTCACTGTAGGAGTTCAAGAGTCTCTGCCTGTAAAGGGAGTGAACTTTTTATTAAGGAATGATATTGCAGGTGGAAAAGTTGTACCTGACCCCATTGTAGCTTTGGCACCCTCACAATGTAATAACACAGAGCAACTGGAAAAAGAGTATCCTCACTTATTCCCTTCGTGTGTAGTAACAAGGAACACGGCAGCTCAACAGGGTGACAGTAAAGATAGCACTGATTCTGTGGATGTTGACCTCTCCCACCTATTTCCTGATAATGACCCTTCTCAGGTGTTAACTTCTCCAGAGCATCTTAGTAATGTACCAATTGATTCAAACACTCTTAAAGACGCTCAGGTACAAGACTCTGAGTTAATGCAGTTCTTTGATAAGACTGTAGAGGATTCGGAGATAGTGAACTCTCCTATTTGCTTTTATACGAAGAACGGTATCCTAATGAGAAAATACAGACCTCCCAATGTACCAGCCAATGAAACCTGGCAAGAATGCCATCAGGTGGTGATACCTAGAAAGTTCAGATCTCTTGTCATGTCAGTAGCTCATGACCTCAGTGGTGGACACTTAGGCATTAACAAAACTTACAGTAAAATCTCCAAAGACTTCTTCTGGCCTAAAATGAAGCAGTCTGTTGCCTACTACTGTAAGACATGCCATGAGTGCCAAATGGCTGGAAAACCAAATCAGCCAATAAAACCTGCACCATTAAATCCTATTCCAGTGACTGAGGAACCTTTCAGTAAAGTGATAATTGATTGTGTTGGTCCTTTGCCTAAAACACGCAGTGGAAATGAGTACTTGCTAACGGTTATGTGTTCAACATCCAGATATCCAGAGGTTTTTCCACTGAAGAGAATAACTTCTCAGAACATAGTGAAAGCCCTTGGTAAATTCTTCACTCAGTATGGAATTCCTCGTGTTGTCCAATCTGACTTGGGTAGTAACTTCACTTCTAATCTCTTCAAACAAACTATGGATGAGTTGGGAGTGCGCCAGTACCATTCCACAGCCTGTAGACCAGAGTCCCAAGGAGCATTAGAAAGACTGCATCAAACTCTGAAATCAATGTTGACTAAGTATTGTGAGGAGAATAATGCAGACACGGGATGAAGGCATTCATTTCGTGTTGTATGCTGTAAAGAGTAGTGTACAAGATTCCCTTGGTTTTACACCTTTTGAGTTAGTGTATGGTCATGAGGTTAGAGGTCCTCTGAAAGTCCTGAACCCTCTAATAAACCTCTCCTTACCTATGTACAACAGCTTAAACAGAGATTAAAATCTGCTGTAGATCATGCTATGAAAAACTTAAGGGATTCTCAAGTAAAAATGAAAGACAATTTTGATAAAAAAGCTGTTGTAAGAGAGTTTAAGCCAGGTGATCTTGTGTTAGCATTTCTGCCAATCCCTAAGAAACCTTTACAAAGTAAGTTTCACGGTCCTTATGTGATTCAACGGAAGATCGGTGATGTAAATTATGTCCTTAAAACTCCTGATAGAAGAAAGGCAGAGAGACTGATACATGTGAACCTGATCAAGCCATATTTTACAAGAGGGCCTGACAATGAGACCCCTGTCCTGAACTTGGGTGTATCAGAAACTATTAATGCAGATGAAGAGGACGATATTTCGTTGGTTTCGGACCCTAAATTACAAAACTCGGATTTCTTGGCTAACCCTCATCTGAAATTCCAGCATTTGCCGCCTGACCACAGTGGTGACTTGGAACGCCTGTTAACTGAGTTTCCGCAGCTGTTTCGTGATGTCCCTCAGCAGTGCCCCCTGGTTGAGCATGACGTAGTGTTGGTCGAGGGTGCTCGGCCAATAAAGCAGCATCCTTACCGTGTCAGTCCATGGAAGCGGGAGGCCCTGAGGAAGGAGGTACAGTTCTTGATGGACAATGGCTTGGTGGAGATGAGTGACAGTGAGCGGGCTTCGCCATGCCTGTTGGTGGACAAGCCAGATGGATCGTTTCGCATGTGTACTGACTATCGCCAGGTGAACCAACTGACCTGTCAGGACTGTTATCCTCTCCCTCTAATAGATGACCTGATCGACCAACTGGGAGAAGCAAAATTCATCACAAAGATTGACTTATTGCGTGGATACTACCAGGTGCGGCTGACTGAGCGAGCCAAACGGATCTCTGCATTTGTTACCCCTGACGGTTTATACCAATACACTGTCATGCCCTTTGGTATGATCAACGCCCCAGCGACCTTCCAACGACTGATTCATAGGGTAACCGAGGGACTAGTCGGAGTGCAGTCTTACTTGGACGATCTGATTGTATACAGCAAATCCTGGGATGATCATCGTCTTCAACTGCGCGCCCTTTTCTACAACTTGGCTGACGCACGGCTAACAATAAACTTTGCCAAGAGAGAGTTTGGGCACGCCAAGGTGATATTCCTGGGTCATGTTGTTGGGCAAGGTGAAGTGAGCCCAGTAACCGCAAAAGTGGAGGCCATTACATCACTGCCTGTGCCTCATGATCGAAAGGCATTGATGCGCTTCCTAGGCATGGCTGGGTACTATAGGCGGTTTGTGCCCAATTTTGCTGATCTCTCGGCTCCTTTAACCGACCTTGTCAGTCCCAAGACAAAATTTGTGTGGACCCAGGAGTGCCAAGACTCTTTTGTTAAAATCAAAGCTCTTCTCACCAACGCACCCATATTGAGATCTCCGCAATTCAATAAGCCATTCGTCATGCATATAGACGCTAGTGATGTGGGAGCAGGAGCAGTGTTATTACAGTATAGTGATGATAATGTGCTACATCCTGTTTGTTATGCATCCACTAAGTTCAAAACTTACCAAAAGCATTACAGTACGATAGAGAAAGAATGCTATGCCATGTTGTTTGCTATTGAAAGGTTCAGTGTGTACTTGAATGGTTCTACTTTTCCTATTGATGTGTTCACTGATCATAACCCCCTTATATTTCTGCATAAAATGAAAAACTCTAACCAACGTCTCATGAGATGGACTCTGGCATTGCAACCATATAAACTGAACATTTTTCATATCAAAGGGAAGAATAATGTAATTGCAGACATGTTATCTTGGACTTAGACTTGATTTATAACGTTTCTTATAAATCTCTTGATGGGGGAGGTGTTATGTATTACATTTATTTTGATTAACTACTAGATGAACAGTGTTTCTGCCCAGGAATGTGGAATTCCAGACACCTTTTCTCCAGGCAGTAAAAGCCGGCTGTCTTGGCGCCAGTAGTTTCGAATCACCCCCCCCCCTCCTGTGCTCTCGTATGCCTGTTCATCCAGTAGTGCTGGCAGACGTAGGAATAGATATATTGGGATTATAATTTTCTTATTGTTGGTCTTCATTCAAACATAATGAAGTACTATAAACTATTTCTTTAACTTATTTGCTATTCATGAGTAGTTGTAGTTTTGGCACTGTATGATATGCTCAATGACCAAGGTGATGACGGCAAATTATACACTTGTGAGTTCAGTTCACCTCCGAGCTCTGACCTGACCTGACCTGCCTGTCATCACTGGTCTGCCTACCTTGTATTTGTGGTGCCTTGTGTAACTCTCTCTGTTTGATAAGTATAATCTGTTATCTTGTCTGAGTAAGGGTGTAAATGTATAAAATGTAATTTATATGTAAATAATATCTATGATTTTATATTTTCTTTGAATTTATGAAAGCCTAAGCTATTAATTTGACTGCTGGTACCAAAAGAAAACTGAATTAAACCAATGACGTGATGATCTTCCTGGCTGTTGTATAGTTTTAGGGTTTCACTGAAGGATAATTTTAACCCTTCAGTATATTATTTTTGTAACTTCCGTTCTTGTTGTAATGTAGTAATTCTAGTTTTCTTGCCTTTTGATGGGAGTTGTTCATTATTATTTAATGTTACGGGTTTGAACCCTAGTCCGTAACATCATCTTCTTCTTCTTCTTCTTCTTCTAGTTCTTCTTCATCTTCTTCCATATTATTAGTTTCATCATTTTGAATTTTATAAGTTGTTAGTTCATTTTCAGATAATATTTCTTTTATATACTTAACATCATTTCTTATATTATTTAAAATATTAAAAATATAGTTTTTTTCGTAAAAAATTTTAGTAATTTTTCCTTTTTGGTTAGACATTTTTAAATTTCACCTTATTATTCATAATGAATATGTTTTTATAGTTAAAAAAGAATAGAGAATGCATTTTTTCATATTTTTACTTTCACACTCAAAAAATTTGAACTTGAATCCGTTTACAATGACAAAAAATGAAGACAATTTCTATATAACTTCAACAGATAAAGAAGAAGATTTTAACGAAAAGATAGATTTTTATGTAAATAATATAAAACAACATAATATAAAACAACAAGAACAGATTCAGAAACTATATAATTTGACTCATGAAATAACAACCCATTCTACTAAAGTTTATGAATGGTTAATTAAAACTAATCTAAATTATCACCAATTTGCTACACAACCTAAAAAGGAAAAAAAAATTTAGAATTATATTTATATAAAGCATTTAAAAAAATTGATATATATATATAAGCATCAAGCTATTCATATCAATCATTATCATAAAGGAGCTAATATGGTTAAGGAGCTTGGTTTCTATGATATACTCGGAGTGAAACCCAGCGTTACCTCAGATGAGCTTAAAAAGGCTTATCATAAACTGGCTCTGAAATATCATCCTGATAAAAATCCCAATGAAGGAGATAAGTTCAAATTAATTTCACAAGCGTATGAGGTATTAAGTAATCCAGAGAAGCGAAGGGTTTATGATCAAGGTGGAGAACAATCATTGAAAGGGGGTGAATCTGAGACCTTTAGATCACCTATGGATATCTTTAATTTTTTCTTTGAAAATGTGAAGAAAACATCAACTTACACAAGAGATGTGAAGAAAACATCGATTTACACGATTTCAACATCCCTAGAAGAATTATATAATGGAACCATTAAAAAAATATCCCTAGAGAGGGACATTGTATGTTATAACTGTAAAGGCCAGGGAGGAAAGAAACCTCCAGAGAAATGTCTTTCATGTGGAGGTAGTGGTTTTCAAATTAGGATTCAACAGCTGAGACCCGGAATTTTATCACAAATACAAACTTTATGCGGACATTGTCGAGGTCAGAGAGAAGTGATTGATCTTAAGGATAAATGTAAAACATGCCAAGGAAAGAAGGTTATTAGAGAGAGTAAAAATATAGAGGTACATATAAATAAAGGGATGAAAACCGGACAGAAGATAATTTTTACAGGGGAAGGAGATCAAGAACCTGGTCGTGAGCCCGGTGATGTTCTTTTTATAATAAAAGAGGAAGCCCATCCTATATTTAAACGTATAAAAAATGATCTTCTTATGAAATGTAATTTATACCTCACAGAAGCTCTTTGTGGTTTTCAAAAGCCAATAAAAACCTTAGATAATAGAACCATAATTATTAAAAACAATCCTGGTACGATTATAAAAAATGGCCAAATGAAACGTATTATAGGTGAGGGTATGCCAAAATATAAGAAGTTTGAGAAAGGTAGTCTATGTATTCATTTTTCTATTGTTTTGCCATCGCATTTCTCTATTGAGCAAGTAAGGAAAATAGAATCTGTTTTACCACCGAGAAAAGAGGTAAAAATACCTGAAAATAGTGAAGAGAAAATATTAACAATTACACCACTCTCAAGACTATGAACAAATGGAAGTTGATTGAAGCTTGGAGCAGAGTGACAATGTCGTTATGAAAATCACCCTTTAGCAGAGCAATGCCCCCTCATAGATACACCTTCTTCTTCATCCTCTAGCAATTTTATTTTTCATTTTTGTATGTATATTATTTCGATGTTCTGGGATAAAAATAGATGAAAGCTTCATTTCTGAACTAGCAATTCGTCTATGGAACCTTTCTCTATCTCTTGCACATTGCTCCCATTGACCAACTCTAGCTTTTCTATAAGCATAGTCCCATTTTATCATATAATGCACTTTTATATCGCCAAATCGAACCCGCTTTTCCATCATTTATTTTTTTTATTTAATTATATAATCATATTTATAATGAAATTTAACCAAAACACCTCTTTAAAAAAAGTTTTTTCCGTTCTTCCTATACAAATAAAGAAAAGGTGGTAACCCCTTTGGTATGATATAAAAGCTTCTCGAACTCCTACCATTCTTTATTTGTGTTTGAAGGTGAGATATTAACTGTATTTTTTTAAAGAAAGAAAAAAATATTAAAGATAATGAATATATATATATATAAGTTTTTTAAAGTTTGTGTTGTGTGTGTATATTTACAGTTCTTCTGAGAAGGAAACTATCTGAATATATGTCCTGTTTTTTTAATTGAATTTTTGTTTTCCTTACAATAAAAATATTCACCCAAAAGAACTTTAATTCCACCCTGCTGATATGTCCAAAAGGGATTTATGAAAAAAAAAATACATCATATCCAAAAATCAACTTTATTGACGTCATACACATAACCTCAGTGTTATATACGACCATATGGTCATACGACTACACCTTTGTCATAAATGCACGGAGTAGTGGTAGTTAGTGTTGGATAATATTTCAACCAAAACACCTCTTTCATTTGAACCTTGTTGTTCTTGTTACTTTAACTGCTGGTGCTGGAAGTTTGCAGAATGTTTCTGTGCTGGGGGACTCTGGCAGACTTACGGTTTTTCTCCTGTATGAATCCATATATGTCTTATTAGATTTCCTTTTGTCGAGAAAGCCTTCTCACAGTATTCACAGGCAAACGGTTTTTCTCCTATATGAGTACGCATATGAATTGTCAGGTTTGACTTATCCGAGAAATTCTTCTTACAGTATTCACATGTAAATGGGCTTCCCCCTTTATGCGTGTATATGTTTCATTAGATTTCTTTTTGTCGAGAAAACCTTCTCACAGTATTCACAGGCAAACGGCTTTTCCCCGATATGAGTGCGTATATGTTTTATTAGGTTCGATTTATCCGAGAAATTCTTCTTACAGTATTCACATGTAAATGGCTTTTCCCCTGTATGAATGCGTTTATGACGTTCCATGTCTGCTTTTTGCCTAAATGTTTTATTACAATATCCACAGGTAAACGGTTTTTCTCCTGTATGAGTCCATATATGTCTTATTAGATTTCCTTTTATCGAGAAAGTCTTCTCACAGTATTCACAGGCAAACGGTTTTTCTCCTGTATGAGTCCATATATGTCTTATTAGATATCTTTTTGTCGAGAAAGCCTTCTCACAGTATTCACAGGCAAACGGTTTTTCTCCTGTATGAGTACGCATTTGAGTTATTAAGTTTGATTTATCCGAGAAAGTCTTCTTACAGTATTCACATGTAAATGGCTTTTCCCCCGTATGAGTGCGTATATGAATCATAAGGGTCCATCTATCTGAGAAACTCTTCTCACAGTATTGACAGACAAACGGCTTTTCTCCTGTATGAGTGCGTATGTGTCTTATTAGATTTCTTTTTGTCGAGAAAACCTTCTCACAGTATTCACAGAATAAAAGTTTTTCCCCTGTATGAATACGTTCATGAATTTTCATGTTTCCTTTTTCCCTAAATGTTTTATTACTATATCCACAGGTAAATGTTTTTTCTTCGGTGTGTATGATCTCGTGTCTTTTTAGAGCGGTTTTTTCTTTGAAGCACCGATCGCATTTGTTGCATTTATGCGGCCTGTCGTGGCAATGAGTAGCTACTGCTATCCACAGAATTATTTTTTTTTCATTTTTAACTTATAATACTTGCATATATTATTCTTATGCATCTCCAAAGAAGATTTTTCAATGCCGCATTCGTCCCAATTATAGTTTTTTTTTTTTGTACTGAGATTCAGGGGTTCCTCTTGGATGTTACTCCCACTGGCCTGTTCCAGAGAACCTTCCATGTCTATTAATTTCAGAAACAAAGAAAAACGATTATTACAAACAATTATTAAAAATTCTTCAGAAATATTTTTTTCAATCTTTAGTGACTGTATAAAGTTGATTTTTTAAATATTTACTTTTACATCTTAGACAATTATATATAATTACCTTTTCAGTTTGGAGGAAAAAGCTAGATCTCCAGAGTTGGTCACAATGCGCTCCACTGGTTGCCCACTAAAAATGAAAAAGAAATTCTAATAATAGTATTTTCTTCTTCCCTTATTTTCAACCAATTACAAAAGATAGGAACTAAAAATTATTTTATATTTACTACATTTTTTCTAAGAAGGTTAAATATTTTTTTTATAGACAAACAGGTTTTCTCCTATATGAGTTTGTATTCGAATCTTCTCTTATAAGTGTGTATATCGAGAAAGCTCCATGATTATTTTTTACAAATGAATTAATTCATGCTTTCTCATCTGCCTTTTTCTGGAGAAGGTATTGTTACAATATTTACAAGTATATGGTTTTTCCCCTGTATGGATGCGTTCATGAACGTTTGCTTGTGTTTTTTGCCTGAATGTTTTATTACAGTATCCACAGGAAAAGGGTTTTTCCCCCATATGAATGCGTATGTGACTTCTTAGGGTCGATTTATATGAGAATGTCTTCTCACAATGTCCACAGATAAACGGCCTTTCTCCTGTATGAGTGCGAATGTGTTTTATTAGGGTCGATTTTACCGAGAAAGTCTTCTCACAATATTCACAGACAAATGGCTTTTCCCCTGTATGAGTGCGAATGTGTCTTATTAGGCTCGCTTTTGTCGAGAAAGTCTTCTTACAGTATTCACATGTAAATGGCTTTTCCCCCGTATGAGTGCGTACATGAATTCTTAGGCTCAATTCATGTGAGAAACTCTTCTCACAGTATTGACAGACAAACGGCTTTTCTCCTGTATGAGTGCGTATGTGTCTTATTAGATTTCTTTTTCTCGAGAAAACCTTCTCACAGTATTCACAGACAAATGGTTTTTCCCCTGTATGAATACGTTCATGAATTTTCATGTTTCCTTTTTGCCTAAATGTTTTATTACAATATCCACAGGTAAATGGTTTTTCTTCGGTGTGTATCATCTCGTGTCTTTTTAGAGTGGTTTTTTCTTTGAAGCACCGATCGCATTTGTTGCATTTATGCGGCTTGTCGTGGCAATGAGTAGCTACTTCTAGGTCTACAGAATTATATTTTTTCATTTTTAACTTATGATACTTGAATATATTTTTCTTATGCATTTCCAAAGAAGATTTTTCAATACTGCATTCATCACAATTATAGTTTTTTTTTGTACTGAGATCTAGGGGTTCCTCTTGGATGTTACTCCCACTGCCCTGTTCCAGAGAAGCCTCCATGTCTATTAATTTCAGAAACAAAGAAAAACGATTATTACAAACAATTATTAAAAATTCTTCAGAAATATTTTTTTTCAATCTTTAGTGACTGTATAAAGTTGATTTTTTTAATATCACCTTAGACAATTATATATAATTACCTTTTCAGTTTGGAGGAAAAAGAAACCATCTGCTAGATCTCCAGAGTTGCTCACAATGCGCTCCACTGGTTGCCTACTAAAAATGAAAAAAATTCTAATAATAGTATTTTCTTCTTCCCTTATTTTCAACCAATTACAAAAGATAGGAACTAAAAATTATTTTATATTTAAATTTCTTACTACATTTTTTCTAAGAAGGTTAAATATTTTTTTTATGGACAAACAGGTTTTCTCCTATATAAGTTTATATTCGAGTCTTCTCTTATAAGTGTGTATATCGAGAAAGCTGAGTGCATTTATGGTTTTCCATGATTATTTTTTACAAATGAATTAATTCATGCTTTCTCATCTGCGTTTTTCTAGAGAAGGTATTGTTACAATATTTACAAGTATATGGTTTTTCCCCTGTATGGATGCGCTTATGAACGTTTGCTTGTGTTTTTTGCCTGAATGTTTTATTACAGTATCCACAGGAAAAGGGTTTTTCCCCCGTATGAATGCGTATGTGTGTTCTTAGGGTCGATTTATCTGAGAATGTCTTCTCACAATGTCCACAGATAAACGGCCTTTCTCCTGTATGAGTGCGAATGTGTTTTATTAGGCTCGATTTTAACGAGAAAGTCTTCTCGCAATATTCACAGACAAATGGCTTTTCCCCTGTATGAGTGCGTTTATGTTTTTCCATATGTACTTTCTGCCTGAATGCTTTACTACAGTATCCACAGGTAAATGGTTTTTCTCCCGTATGGGTGCGTATGTGTGTTCTTAGGATCAATTTATTTGAGAATGTCTTCTCACAATGTCCACAGGTAAACGACCTTTCCCCTGTATGAGTGCGAATGTGACTTATTAGGCTCGATTTTGCCGAGAAAGTCTTCTTACAGTATTCACATGTAAATGGCTTTTCCCCCGTATGAGTGCGTAAATGAATTCTTAGGCTCAATTGATGTGAGAAACTCTTTTCACAGTATTGACAGACAAACGGCTTTTCTCCTGTATATGTGTCTTATTAGATTTCTTTTTGTCGAGAAAACCTTCTCACAATATTCACAGACAAATGGTTTTTCCCCTGTATGAATACGTTCATGAATTTTCATGTTTCCTTTTTGCCTAAATGTTTTATTACAATATTCACAGGTAAATGGTTTTTCTTCGGTGTGTATCATCTCGTGTCTTTTTAGAGTGGTTTTTTCTTTGAAGCACCGATCGCATTTGTTGCATTTATGCGGCTTGTCTACTACTAGGTCCATAGTATATTTTTTCATTTTTAACTTATGATACTTGAATATATTTTTCTTATGCATCTCCAAAGAAGATTTTTCAATACTGCATTCATCACAATTATAGTTTTTTTTTGTACTGAGATCTAGGGGTTCCTCTTGGATGTTACTCCCACTGCCCTGTTCCAGAGAAGCCTCCATGTCTATTAATTTCAGAAACAAAAAAAATACAAACAATTATTAAAAATTCTTCAGAAATATTTTTTTTCAATCTTTAGTGACTGTATAAAGTTGATTTTTTTAATATTTACTTTCACAATTATATATAATTACCTTTTCAGTTTGGAGGAAAAA
The DNA here is from genome assembly GCF_032717465.1 of Coenobita brevimanus. Classification (NCBI taxonomy): domain Eukaryota; kingdom Metazoa; phylum Arthropoda; class Malacostraca; order Decapoda; family Coenobitidae; genus Coenobita; species Coenobita brevimanus. The sequence continues at coordinate 116,474 of NW_027644874.1, read as the reverse complement.
GAAACCATCTGCTAGATCTCCAGAGTTGCTCACAATGCGCTCCACTGGTTGCCCACAAAAAATGAAAACAATTCTAATAATAGTATTTTCTTCTTCCCTTATTTTCAACCAATTACAAAAGATGGGAACTAAAAATTATTTTATATTTAAATTTCTTACTACATTTTTTCTAAGATTAAATATTTTTTTTTATAGACAAACAGGTTTTCTCCTATATGAGTTTGTATTCGAATCTTCTCTTATAAGTATGTATATCGAGAATTTCCATGATTATTTTTTACCTACCACTCAAATGAATTAATTCATGCTTTCTCATCTGCCTTTTTCTGGAGAAGGTATTGTTACAATATTTACAAGTATATGGTTTTTCCCCTGTATGGATGCGCTTATGAACGTTTGCTTGTGTTTTTTGCCTGAATGTTTTACTACAGTATCCACAGGTAAATGGTTTTTCCCCCGTATGGGTGCGTATGTGTGTTCTTAGGATCGATTTCTCTGAGAATGTCTTCTCACAATGTCCACAGGTAAACGGCCTTTCTCCTGTATGAGTGCGAATGTGTTTTATTAGGCTCGATTTTACCGAGAAAGTCTTCTCGCAATATTCACAGACAAATGGCTTTTCCCCTGTATGAGTGCGTTTATGAACTTCCATATTTATTTTTCGGCTGAATGGTTTACTACAGTATCCACAGGTAAACGGTTTTTCTCCCGTATGGGTGCGTATGTGTGTTCTTAGGATCGATTTCTCTGAGAATGTCTTCTCACAATGTCCACAGGTAAACGGCCTTTCTCCTGTATGAGTGCGAATGTGTTTTATTAGGCTCGATTTTACCGAGAAAGTCTTCTCACAATATTTACAGACAAATGGTCTTTGAACTTCCATATTTATTTTTCGGCTGAATGGTTTACTACAGTATCCACAGGTAAACGGTTTTTCTAGTTTCAATTTAGTCAAGAAAATCCTCACAATATTCACAGGCAAACGGACTTTCTCCTGTATGAGTCTTTTTATGAATTTTCATGTTGTATTTCTGCCTAAAAGTTTTACTACAGTATCCACAGATAAACGGTTTTTCTTGAGTATGTATCATCTCGTGTCTTTTTAAACTAGATTTATTTTTGAAGCACCAATCACATTTATGCGGCTTGTCCTGGCAATGGGTGTCCACATAATTAGTAGAAACCTTCGGGCATTCCAGAAATTGTTTGTATCTTCAAAGAAGATTTTTCAATACCGTATTCGTCATAATTATAGTTTTTTTTTGTACTGAGATTAAGGGGTTCCTCTTGGATGTTACTCCCACTGGCCTGTTCCAGAGAACCTTCCATATCTATTAATTTCTGAAACAAAGAAAAGATAGTTATTACAAACAATTATTAAAAATTCTTTAGAAACTATTTTTAATCCTTTAGCTGGAAAGTGACTGTATAAAAATGTTGGCATCTCCATTGTTACTCACAACGACATTGTCGCTCCATTCCAAAGTTTCAATATTCCGGCGAAAAGGCCCTTGCTGACCTATCTGGTTGGCAGTTGGCTGCCCGCTAAAGGGTTAATCTTGCAGGACCGGCTTCCCTTCTAAAGCTGATGGTCAGTAGAGTTGCTACAGGTGGTGCGGGGGCTGTGTCGTTGCTATGCCAAAGAGTTATTTTTCAAAGGAACATTGTTGCTCCGCCCTAAACTTCCAACAACATTGGCAGCCACTTGTTCGATTGGTGGAAATTTTTTGGATAAACACTAGATGGTTGTATATAACCCTGTGGATGGTAAAAGATGGAAACCCCTCTGCTTTCTATGACGTGAAGCTTGATATATATAAACCTCTTAAACCCAGCCTTCACATTGAGTGCACACCTCTTCGTCCGTCAACTCCTACCCCTCCCCGCCATTCCTCACCTCGTCCGGATGTTTTCGTCTCTATTATTTTTTCTTCATTTAATTTTAGAGGTAAGATATTAACTTTTTAGTAGACAACTCTGATGGATTAAAAAAAAAAGCATTTAGATACGAAAAAATTAAAATAATAACACCCGCTGAGCGGTTTGTCAATTAATGTTGTCAACTTAGTTTTGTTTTTAGATTTGGAGACTTTTGATGTAGCTTAGCTACTTTTTTTTTTAGCAATTACCTATATTTTGGCGACTTTTTGTTGTAGTTGGCGACATTTTTAGATATTTTCTTGTAATCAAAGATCTAAATATTATTGTTTCTTTAACTAAAAAATATCAGTTGAATCTTACAATCCTTGCTCACTAACTTCAGCGTTCTCGTCCAGTTACCACTTTTGGCGCTGTTTCTCAATAACTTTGCGCCAAAAAACATTCTGAACTACCTATATGAAACAGTGTTTATCAGTAATTTTTTTTCTGTGTAGTGTTAAGTTTCAGTATATGAATGAAACATTACAAATCTCTTTTTTCTTTTCTCTTCAAGATTGTGTTATGTGTGTTGGTGATGAATATATTTGCTGTTCTTCTGGGATTTGTTATTTTTGGATGGAAATACATAGAAGAGTTGTCTTCCATCCCGGAAATCTCATCACAGCTGGTACCTTCCAATATGGCGAATCCACAGAAAGATGAATCGCCCTTGGCCTTCTTTATGCCAGATAAGGAAAGGAATATTCGTTTCCTTAGAGAAAATGACTTTCGCTGGAACTTCCCGAAATGCCAGCATTGTCAACATCTACGATCCGGAAACTTAACTAGTCGAAGAAACTACAAGAAAAAACAACGAAATCGTAGTCAGAAGAGTGAGGATAAAAACCTTGAGCCAATGGAAACTAATGTTATATCTCTCCCCCCACTTTCCATTTGTGTGTAGATGTATTTTTTTAATTTTATAGTATAATTTGTTTTTTTATAGATTGTAAGAATTAACCACTTGAGAAAGAAAGTCGGCCTAACTCAGTGTTTTATACGACCATATGGTCATACGACTACACCTTTGTCATAAATGCACGGAGTAGTAGTAGTAGTTAGTGTTGGATTGTTTTTTGTTTTACAATAATATTTCAACCAAAACACCTCTTTCATTTGAACCTTAACTCCTCGGACTAGAGTGGTGGTGGACGGTGCCGCCGCTAGAAAGAGTTTTTGAGTAGTATTGGCTGCAGCATTACAGTCTCTATGCAGAAAGGCTCCACCGATTGGACAAAAACTAGTAATTGTTGTTGTTGCTGGTGCTGGGATGGAGCTGGAAGTTTGGAGAATGTTTCTGTGCTGGGGGACTTTGTCGTTGTAGTAGGTAATATCACTCTTGGCAGAGCAACGACGTAGACCCCGAAGGTACACCACCTCCTTCTTCTTCCCCTCATCATCTTTCTTATTAAACCCTACGATATTCAGAGGTCCCTTGCATCTGTGGCAGGCTTTCGACGTGTTCCATTCGTCGACGAGAGTGAAATTTGTCGGACCGGCTCTCTCTCTCATCACTCTGACAAATTTAGTGTTAGGAGAGGCAAAATGTTCCCCCCTCCCGATACAGGAAAACTTGGCTGAACCGTACGCTACGTGGAATGGTTTCTTAGTGTCTCCCGGATCGACTCCGATGATCCTCTTCCCGTCCAGAGATGACGACGGGGTGGGAATCGATGGCGCCGCAGTCCCGTCGTTTCTCTTTTTCTTCTTCTTGGAAGAAAAAGTATTATCGACGTCGTGGTATCTGTAATACCTAACTGAACAAGCCACTCCGTCGGTTGACACGCAGCGGTCGAACGTCCACTTCTTACCTCCCATGCGAGCTAATAGTTTCGTGTCGAAGACGAAGTCCCATCCTTCTTGTTCCTTGGGTTCCAGGTTGATGCCCAGGTCGTGACATATACCCTTCACTCCGACCGTATCGAAATCTAAGTAATGTACCTTAATCGTGTTGGAGGGAGCCAGTGGAATATTTCTAAGTTTCGTCGACTCAGAGTACTCCCGTCTGAGAAAATAGTAGTAGCGGAGATACTCCACCGGGAATAACCTAAATGTCGGTTGTTGTTGTGGCAGGTGTTGTCTGTGTTGCTCGACGAACTCCGAGTGTCGGTCTTTCAATTCGTTTAACTGGTCCACGGAGTACGTTCTTCCGACGTACTTCCACCCGTTGATGAGAGTCTGAAGTGCATAGACGATGGGCGCTGTTACTGCAGTCTCGATCTTGGATAGGTAGAAGCGAATGGAACGTCGCTGACGAGATACGAAATTCAACTCCAAATTATTAAGGAAACACGTCTTGTAGGTCTTGGCGCAGTAGTTTATTAAATTGTAGTCCGAGTGGTATCGAAGAGCAGAAGGATAGGAGATACTTTCGAACCGTTTACTCCACGTCCCATCCATCGCCAAGCTGGGTTTCGTTCTCTTCCTCGCTTCGCATCCTTGGGTGAAGAGTTGTACAAACACATTCATCTTGGTAAAGTCTGGCCATTCGACCAGACCATCAAGTTCTCTTTGGAGTAGATCTTCTATCATCGCACTGCACAGCTGAGAAGCCTTGACGGCCAACCGAGAGATGGCCAGACATCTCTTTTTGAAGAGAGGAATGACATTCTCCGAGTCCAACAGTATTTTGCCCAGGGAACATTTAATATTCTTATAGTATCGTTTGGTCTTGGAGGACCTCATGGCCTAGCCTGGCTGATAATGGCCTTGCTTATTGAGAAGGGAAGGAATGTGGTATCTACTACGTTTAAAAGGCATTTGTAATGCAAAAAAAAAAAATCGCCCGCTAAAGTGTTGAAAGGCATTTATGATCCCAAAAAAGTCTACTGTATAATAGTGATCTACAGTAAGATGTAAAATATAAAATATTCAAAAACCAACTTTATTGATAATAACCTAATATAGCCACTTGCCAGCTAAAGGATGCGAAATATAAAATATTCAAAAACCAACTTTATTGATAACAATCCGATATAGCCACTTGCCCGCTAAAGGGTTGAAAGGCATTTATGATTCCCAAAAAAGTCTACTGTCTAATTGTCTATAGTAAGATGTAAAATAAAAAATATTCAAAAACCAACTTTATTGATAATAACCTGATATAGCCACTTGCCCACTAAAGGGTTAAATTACATTCATTCTTTTCCTTTACAAGCAAAGGGTCTCTTGAAAAAAATTCAGTACACACTTCTTCTAGAGGTTCCTCTTTCATATAGCCCTTCTCTTCTTCTAGAAGTTCTTCTTTTCTAATAACTCCGGTAGAATCCCAAAGTCGTCTCTTCTTTCGCTTCCATTTCTAGTAATGAAAAAAAAATTATTAGAGGACTCCTTTTTGCCAGATTCGACTCACTAATCACCTTTACCTAAAAATAAAACATTTTTGTATCTCTACCTAGTGGGTATGTAGTCGAAGCCTTGACGGCCGGCCAGACATCTGAGAGGACTGACTGTATTTAGTTTCTAGATTTTTTAACTCTTAGGTGGCATTTCAAAGCTGACTTCCTCTTATATTTTCTTTCACACTGATCACAGGTAAAGGGTCTCTTGTTGCTGTGTGACGGATAATGGCTTGAAAGAGCCGTCTGGGTTCGAAAACTGTAAATGCATTGAAAACACATAAATGGTTTTTCTTTTGTGTGTGATTTATCAAATGTACTTTCTGATGAAATGTTTTGTCACAGAATTTACAGGCAAATTGTTTTTTTTTTTTTTTTTCATGCCGCCTTAGCCCCTCTTTATTTTTGAAGAATTTATTACATCGGTCACATCTATGGAGCCTCTCATCGTCATGTCTTTTTTTGTGCCGCCTTAGCCCCTCTTTATTTTTGAAGAATTTATCACATCGGTCACATCTATGGAGCCTCTCATCGTCATGTCTTTTTTTGTGCCGCCTTAGCCCCTCTTTATTTTTGAAGAATTTATCACATCGGTCACATCTATTGGACCTCTCATCACAATGTGTGATTGTATCAACTGAATGGGCGTTGTTCTTATGAATATCTAATGAGGATTTGGTGATGAAGAAAAGATCACATTGATCGCAGATATGAAGATCTTCAACCAGTTTTCTTTTATCACTTTCATAGGTTTTACACCAAGCCCTATATAGTGCGGTGTATATAATTAGCACTTTACATTTGTGTTCTTTCTTCTCTTTCAGATGGTGCCGAATGCGACAGAACATCCGACAGATAGAGGAACACATTGGAGACGGACACGAAACGCTATGACCAAATAAATGAAGCAGATCCGATAGCTTATTCTCTCTCTTTTGATATAATACATATTGTGACACTTTATCAGCGGCTTCTTCACATTCCTTTATATAAATACTGTTATTTTTATCCTGAGAGGGAGACTCCTCTTCGATTTCTTGCAAAGGATTATAATATGATACCAGTATCTGATTATCACTTCTAGTTTCCATTTTTATTAGATCTATTGAAAAAAAAAAATAGTTATTAGAAAAATTCCAAATGATTATTAACCTCGGAGTTATAACTCTTTAGCGGGCAGCCAACTGCCAACCAGATAGGTCGCCCCAGTGTTATATACGACCATCTGGTCATACGACTTTGTCATAAGTGTTGGATTGTTTTTTGTTTTACAATAATATTTCAACCAAAACACCTCTTTCATTTGAACCTTAACTCCTCGGACTAGAGTGGTGGTGGACGGTGCCGCCGCTAGAAAGAGTTTTTGAGTAGTATTGGCTGCCACATTACAGTCTCTATCCAGAAAGGCTCCACCGATTGGACAAAAACTAGTAATTGTTGTTGTTGCTGGTGCTGGGATGGAGCTGGAAGTTTGGAGAATGTTTCTGTGCTGGGGGACTTTGTCATTGTAGGTAATATCACTCTTGGCATAGCAACGACGTAGACCCGAAGGTACACCTCCTTCTTCTTCCCCTCATCATCTTTCTTATTAAACCCTACGATATTCAGAGGTCCCTTGCATCTGTGGCAGACTTTCGACGTGTTCCATTCGTCGACGAGAGTGAAATTTGTCGGACCGGCTCTCTCTCTCATCACTCTGACAAATTTAGTGTTAGGAGAGGCAAAATGTTCCCCCCTCCCGGTACAGGAAAACTTGGCTGATCCGTACGCTACGTGGAATGGTTTCTTAGTGTCTCCCGGATCGACTCCGATGATCCTCTTCCCGTCCAAAGATGACGACGGGGTGGGAATCGATGGCGCCGCAGTCCCGTCGTTTCTCTTTTTCTTCTTCTTGGAAGAAAAAGTATTATCGACGTCGTGGTATCTGTAATACCTAACTGAACAAGCCACTCCGTCGGTTGACACGCAGCGGTCGAACGTCCACTTCTTACCTCCCATGCGAGCTAATAGTTTCGTGTCGAAGACGAAGTCCCATCCTTCTTGTTCCTTGGGTTCCAGGTTGATGCCCAGGTCGTGACATATACCCTTCACTCCGACCGTATCGAAATCTAAGTAATGTACCTTAATCGTGTTGGAGGGAGCCAGTGGAATATTTCTAAGTTTCGTCGACTCAGAGTACTCCCGTCTGAGAAAATAGTAGTAGCGGAGATACTCCACCGGTAATAACCTAAATGTCGGTTGTTGTTGTGGCAGGTGTTGTCTGTGTTGCTCGACGAACTCCGAGTGTCGGTCTTTCAATTCGTTTAACTGGTCCACGGAGTACGTTCTTCCGACGTACTTCCACCCGTTGATGAGAGTCTGAAGTGCATAGACGATGGGCGCTGTTACTGCAGTCTCGATCTTGGATAGGTAGAAGCGAATGGAACGTCGCTGACGAGATACGAAATTCAACTCCAAATTATTAAGGAAACACGTCTTGTAGGTCTTGGCGCAGTAGTTTATTAAATTGTAGTCCGAGTGGTATCGAAGAGCAGAAGGATAGGAGATACTTTCGAACCGTTTACTCCACGTCCCATCCATCGCCAAGCTGGATTTCGTTCTCTTCCTCGCTTCGCACCCTTGGGTGAAGAGTTGTACAAACACATTCATCTTGGTAAAGTCTGGCCATTCGACCAGACCATCAAGTTCTCTTTGGAGTAGATCTTCTATCATCGCACTGCACAGCTGAGAAGCCTTGACGGCCAACCGAGAGATGGCCAGACATCTCTTTTTGAAGAGAGGAATGACATTCTCCGAGTCCAACAGTATTTTGCCCAGGGAACATTTAATATTCTTATAGTATCGTTTGGTCTTGGAGGACCTCATGGCCTAGCCTGGCTGATAATGGCCTTGCTTATTGAGAAGGGAAGGAATGTGGTTTCTACTACGTTTAAAAGGCATTTGTAATCCAAAAAAAAAAAAGTCGCCCGCTAAAGTGTTGAAAGGCATTTATGATCCCAAAAAAGTCTACTGTATAATAGTGATCTACAGTAAGATGTAAAATATAAAATATTCAAAAACCAACTTTATTGATAATAACCTAATATAGCCACTTGCCAGCTAAAGGATGCGAAATATAAAATATTCAAAAACCAACTTTATTGATAACAATCCGATATAGCCACTTGCCCGCTAAAGAGTTGAAAGGCATTTATGATTCCCCAAAAGTCTACTGTCTAATTGTCTATAGTAAGATGTAAAATAAAAAATATTCAAAAACCAACTTTATTGATAATAACCTGATATAGCCACTTGCCCGCTAAAGGGTTAAATTACATTCATTCTTTTCCTTTACAAGCAAAGGGTCTCTTGAAAAAAATTCAGTACACACTTCTTCTAGAGGTTCCTCTTTCATATAGCCCTTCTCTTCTTCTAGAAGTTCTTCTTTTCTAATAACTCCGGTAGAATCCCAAAGTCGTCTCTTCTTTCGCTTCCATTTCTAGTAATGAAAAAAAATTATTAGAGGACTCCTTTTTGCCAGATTCGACTCACTAATCACCTTTACCTAAAAATAAAACATTTTTGTATCTCTACCTAGTGGGTATGTAGTCGAAGCCTTGACGGCCGGCCAGACATCTGAGAGGACTGACTGTATTTAGTTTCTAGATTTTTTACTCTTAGGTGGCATTTCAAAGCTGACTTCCTCTTATATTTTCTTTCACACTGATCACAGGTAAAGGGTCTCTTGTTGCTGTGTGACGGATAATGGCTTGAAAGAGCCGTCTGGGTTCGAAAACTGTAATTGCATTGAAAACACATAAATGGTTTTTCTTTTGTGTGTGATTTATCAAATGTACTTTCTGATGAAATGTTTTGTCACAGAATTTACAGGCAAATTGTTTTTTTTTTTTTTTTCATGCCGCCTTAGCCCCTCTTTATTTTTGAAGAATTTATTACATCGGTCACATCTATGGAGCCTCTCATCGTTATGTCTTTTTTTGTGCCGCCTTAGCCCCTCTTTATTTTTGAAGAATTTATCACCGGTCACATCTATGGAGCCTCTCATCGTCATGTCTTTTTTTGTGCCGCCTTAGCCCCTCTTTATTTTTGAAGAATTTATCACATCGGTCACATCTATTGGACCTCTCATCACAATGTGTGATTGTATCAACTGAATGGGCGTTGTTCTTATGAATATCTAATGAGGATTTGGTGATGAAGAAAAGATCACATTGATCGCAGATATGGAGATCTTCAACCAGTTTTCTTTTATCACTTTCATAGGTTTTACACCAAGCCCTATATAGTACGGTGTATATAATTAGCACTTTACATTTGTGTTCTTTCTTCTCTTTCAGATGGTGCCGAATGCGACAGAACATCCGACAGATAGAGGAACACATTGGAGACGGACACGAAACGCTATGACCAAGTAAATGAAGCAGATCCGATAGCTTATTCTCTCTCTTTTGATATAATACATATTGTGACACTTTATCAGCGGCTTCTTCACATTCCTTTATATAAATACTGTTATTTTTATCCTGAGAGGAGACTCATATTCGATTTCTTGCAAAGGATTATAATATGATACCAGTATCTGATTATCACTTCTAGTTTTCATTTTTATTAGATCTATTGAAAAAAAAAAATAGTTATTAGAAAAATTCCAAATGATTATTATCCTCGGAGTTATAACTCTTTAGCGGGCAGCCAACTGCCAACCAGATAGGTCGCCCCAGTGTTATATACGACCATCTGGTCATACGACTTTGTCATAAGTGTTGGATTGTTTTTTGTTTTACAATAATATTTCAACCAAAACACCTCTTTCATTTGAACCTTAACTCCTCGGACTAGAGTGGTGGTGGACGGTGCCGCCGCTAGAAAGAGTTTTTGAGTAATATTGGCTGCCACATTACAGTCTCTATCCAGAAAGGCTCCACCGATTGGACAAAAACTAGTAATTGTTGTTGTTGCTGGTGCTGGGATGGAGCTGGAAGTTTGGAGAATGTTTCTGTGCTGGGGGACTTTGTCGTTGTAGTAGGTAATATCACTCTTGGCAGAGCAACGACGTAGACCCCGAAGGTACACCACCTCCTTCTTCTTCCCCTCATCATCTTTCTTATTAAACCCTACGATATTCAGAGGTCCCTTGCATCTGTGGCAGACTTTCGACGTGTTCCATTCGTCGACGAGAGTGAAATTTGTCGGACCGGCTCTCTCTCTCATCACTCTGACAAATTTAGTGTTAGGAGAGGCAAAATGTTCCCCCCTCCCGGTACAGGAAAACTTGGCTGATCCGTACGCTACGTGGAATGGTTTCTTAGTGTCTCCCGGATCGACTCCGATGATCCTCTTCCCGTCCAAAGATGACGACGGGGTGGGAATCGATGGCGCCGCAGTCCCGTCGTTTCTCTTTTTCTTCTTCTTGGAAGAAAAAGTATTATCGACGTCGTGGTATCTGTAATACCTAACTGAACAAGCCACTCCGTCGGTTGACACGCAGCGGTCGAACGTCCACTTCTTACCTCCCATGCGAGCTAATAGTTTCGTGTCGAAGACGAAGTCCCATCCTTCTTGTTCCTTGGGTTCCAGGTTGATGCCCAGGTCGTGACATATACCCTTCACTCCGACCGTATCGAAATCTAAGTAATGTACCTTAATCGTGTTGGAGGGAGCCAGTGGAATATTTCTAAGTTTCGTCGACTCAGAGTACTCCCGTCTGAGAAAATAGTAGTAGCGGAGATACTCCACCGGTAATAACCTAAATGTCGGTTGTTGTTGTGGCAGGTGTTGTCTGTGTTGCTCGACGAACTCCGAGTGTCGGTCTTTCAATTCGTTTAACTGGTCCACGGAGTACGTTCTTCCGACGTACTTCCACCCGTTGATGAGAGTCTGAAGTGCATAGACGATGGGCGCTGTTACTGCAGTCTCGATCTTGGATAGGTAGAAGCGAATGGAACGTCGCTGACGAGATACGAAATTCAACTCCAAATTATTAAGGAAACACGTCTTGTAGGTCTTGGCGCAGTAGTTTATTAAATTGTAGTCCGAGTGGTATCGAAGAGCAGAAGGATAGGAGATACTTTCGAACCGTTTACTCCACGTCCCATCCATCGCCAAGCTGGATTTCGTTCTCTTCCTCGCTTCGCACCCTTGGGTGAAGAGTTGTACAAACACATTCATCTTGGTAAAGTCTGGCCATTCGACCAGACCATCAAGTTCTCTTTGGAGTAGATCTTCTATCATCGCACTGCACAGCTGAGAAGCCTTGACGGCCAACCGAGAGATGGCCAGACATCTCTTTTTGAAGAGAGGAATGACATTCTCCGAGTCCAACAGTATTTTGCCCAGGGAACATTTAATATTCTTATAGTATCGTTTGGTCTTGGAGGACCTCATGGTCTAGCCTGGCTGATAATGGCCTTGCTTATTGAGAAGGGAAGGAATGTGGTATCTACTACGTTTAAAAGGCATTTGTAATCCAAAAAAAAAAAGTCGCCCGCTAAAGTGTTGAAAGGCATTTATGATCCCAAAAAAAGTCTACTGTATAGTAGTGATCTACAGTAAGATGTAAAATATAAAATATTCAAAAACCAACTTTATTGATAATAACCTAATATAGCCACTTGCCAGCTAAAGGATGCGAAATATAAAATATTCAAAAACCAACTTTATTGATAACAATCCGATATAGCCACTTGCCCGCTAAAGAGTTGAAAGGCATTTATGATTCCCAAAAAGGTCTACTGTCTAATTGTCTATAGTAAGATGTAAAATAAAAAATATTCAAAAACCAACTTTATTGATAATAACCTGATATAGCCACTTGCCCGCTAAAGGGTTAAATTACATTCATTCTTTTCCTTTACAAGCAAAGGGTCTCTTGAAAAAAATTCAGTACACACTTCTTCTAGAGGTTCCTCTTTCATATAGCCCTTCTCTTCTTCTAGAAGTTCTTCTTTTCTAATAACTCCGGTAGAATCCCAAAGTCGTCTCTTCTTTCGCTTCCATTTCTAGTAATGAAAAAAAATTATTAGAGGACTCCTTTTTGCCAGATTCGACTCACTAATCACCTTTACCTAAAAATAAAACATTTTTGTATCTCTACCTAGTGGGTATGTAGTCGAAGCCTTGACGGCCGGCCAGACATCTGAGAGGACTGACTGTATTTAGTTTCTAGATTTTTTTACTCTTAGGTGGCATTTCAAAGCTGACTTCCTCTTATATTTTCTTTCACACTGATCACAGGTAAAGGGTCTCTTGTTGCTGTGTGACGGATAATGGCTTGAAAGAGCCGTCTGGGTTCGAAAACTGTAATTGCATTGAAAACACATAAATGGTTTTTCTTTTGTGTGTGATTTATCAAATGTACTTTCTGATGAAATGTTTTGTCACAGATTTAACAGGCAAATTGTTTTTTTTTTTTTTTTTTTTTTTTCATCGGTGTGTGTTTTTTAGATGCCGCCTTAGCCCCTCTTTATTTTTGAAGAATTTATTACATCGGTCACATCTATGGAGCCTCTCATCGTTATGTCTTTTTTTGTGCCGCCTTAGCCCCTCTTTATTTTTGAAGAATTTATCACATCGGTCACATCTATGGAGCCTCTCATCGTCATGTCTTTTTTCGTGCCGCCTTAGCCCCTCTTTATTTTTGAAGAATTTATCACATCGGTCACATCTATTGGACCTCTCATCACAATGTGTGATTGTATCAACTGAATGGGCGTTGTTCTTATGAATATCTAATGAGGATTTGGTGATGAAGAAAAGATCACATTGATCGCAGATATGGAGATCTTCAACCAATTTTCTTTTATCACTTTCATAGGTTTTACACCAAGCCCTATATAGTGCGGTGTATATAATTAGCACTTTACATTTGTGTTCTTTCTTCTCTTTCAGATGGTGCCGAATGCGACAGAACATCCGACAGATAGAGGAACACATTGGAGACGGACACGAAACGCTATGACCAAATAAATGAAGCAGATCCGATAGCTTATGCTCTCTCTTTTGATATAATACATATTGTGACACTTTATCAGCGGCTTCTTCACATTCCTTTATATAAATACTGTTATTTTTATCCTGAGAGGGAGACTCCTCTTCGATTTCTTGCAAAGGATTATAATATGATACCAGTATCTGATTATCACTTCTAGTTTCCATTTTTATTAGATCTATTGAAAAAAAAATAGTTATTAGAAAAATTCCAAATGATTATTAACCTCGGAGTTATAACTCTTTAGCGGGCAGCCAACTGCCAACCAGATAGGTCGCCCCAGTGTTATATACGACCATCTGGTCATACGACTTTGTCATAAGTGTTGGATTGTTTTTTGTTTTACAATAATATTTCAACCAAAACACCTCTTTCATTTGAACCTTAACTCCTCGGACTAGAGTGGTGGTGGACGGTGCCGCCGCTAGAAAGAGTTTTTGAGTAGTATTGGCTGCCACATTACAGTCTCTATCCAGAAAGGCTCCACCGATTGGACAAAAACTAGTAATTGTTGTTGTTGCTGGTGCTGGGATGGAGCTGGAAGTTTGGAGAATGTTTCTGTGCTGGGGGACTTTGTCGTTGTAGTAGGTAATATCACTCTTGGCAGAGCAACGACGTAGACCCCGAAGGTACACCACCTCCTTCTTCTTCCCCTCATCATCTTTCTTATTAAACCCTACGATATTCAGAGGTCCCTTGCATCTGTGGCAGACTTTCGACGTGTTCCATTCGTCGACGAGAGTGAAATTTGTCGGACCGGCTCTCTCTCTCATCACTCTGACAAATTTAGTGTTAGGAGAGGCAAAATGTTCCCCCCTCCCGGTACAGGAAAACTTGGCTGAACCGTACGCTACGTGGAATGGTTTCTTAGTGTCTCCCGGATTGAATCCGATGATCCTCTTCCCGTCCAAAGATGACGACGGGGTGGGAATCGATGGCGCCGCAGTCCCGTCGTTTCTCTTTTTCTTCTTCTTGGAAGAAAAAGTATTATCGACGTCGTGGTATCTGTAATACCTAACTGAACAAGCCACTCCGTCGGTTGACACGCAGCGGTCGAACGTCCACTTCTTACCTCCCATGCGAGCTAATAGTTTCGTGTCGAAGACGAAGTCCCATCCTTCTTGTTCCTTGGGTTCCAGGTTGATGCCCAGGTCGTGACATATACCCTTCACTCCGACCGTATCGAAATCTAAGTAATGTACCTTAATCGTGTTGGAGGGAGCCAGTGGAATATTTCTAAGTTTCGTCGACTCAGAGTACTCCCGTCTGAGAAAATAGTAGTAGCGGAGATACTCCACCGGTAATAACCTAAATGTCGGTTGTTGTTGTGGCAGGTGTTGTCTGTGTTGCTCGACGAACTCCGAGTGTCGGTCTTTCAATTCGTTTAACTGGTCCACGGAGTACGTTCTTCCGACGTACTTCCACCCGTTGATGAGAGTCTGAAGTGCATAGACGATGGGCGCTGTTACTGCAGTCTCGATCTTGGATAGGTAGAAGCGAATGGAACGTCGCTGACGAGATACGAAATTCAACTCCAAATTATTAAGGAAACACGTCTTGTAGGTCTTGGCGCAGTAGTTTATTAAATTGTAGTCCGAGTGGTATCGAAGAGCAGAAGGATAGGAGATACTTTCGAACCGTTTACTCCACGTCCCATCCATCGCCAAGCTGGATTTCGTTCTCTTCCTCGCTTCGCACCCTTGGGTGAAGAGTTGTACAAACACATTCATCTTGGTAAAGTCTGGCCATTCAACCAGACCATCAAGTTCTCTTTGGAGTAGATCTTCTATCATCGCACTGCACAGCTGAGAAGCCTTGACGGCCAACCGAGAGATGGCCAGACATCTCTTTTTGAAGAGAGGAATGACATTCTCCGAGTCCAACAGTATTTTGCCCAGGGAACATTTAATATTCTTATAGTATCGTTTGGTCTTGGAGGACCTCATGGCCTAGCCTGGCTGATAATGGCCTTGCTTATTGAGAAGGGAAGGAATGTGGTATCTACTACGTTTAAAAGGCATTTGTAATCCAAAAAAAAAAAGTCGCCCGCTAAAGTGTTGAAAGGCATTTATGATCCCAAAAAAGTCTACAGTATAATAGTGATCTACAGTAAGATGTAAAATATAAAATATTCAAAAACCAACTTTATTGATAATAACCTAATATAGCCACTTGCCAGCTAAAGGATGCGAAATATAAAATATTCAAAAACCAACTTTATTGATAACAATCCGATATAGCCACTTGCCCGCTAAAGAGTTGAAAGGCATTTATGATTCCCCAAAAAGTCTACTGTCTAATTGTCTATAGTAAGATGTAAAATAAAAAATATTCAAAAACCAACTTTATTGATAATAACCTGATATAGCCACTTGCCCGCTAAAGGGTTAAATTACATTCATTCTTTTCCTTTACAAGCAAAGGGTCTCTTGAAAAAAATTCAGTACACACTTCTTCTAGAGGTTCCTCTTTCATATAGCCCTTCTCTTCTTCTAGAGGTTCTTCTTTCCTAATAACTCCGGTAGAATCCCAAAGTCGTCTCTTCTTTCGCTTCCATTTCTAGTAATGAAAAAAATTATTAGAGGACTCCTTTTTGCCAGATTCGACTCACTAATCACCTTTACCTAAAAATAAAACATTTTTGTATCTCTACCTAGTGGGTATGTAGTCGAAGCCTTGACGGCCGGCCAGACATCTGAGAGGACTGACTGTATTTAGTTTCTAGATTTTTTTACTCTTAGGTGGCATTTCAAAGCTGACTTCCTCTTATATTTTCTTTCACACTGATCACAGGTAAAGGGTCTCTTGTTGCTGTGTGACGGATAATGGCTTGAAAGAGCCGTCTGGGTTCGAAAACTGTAATTGCATTGAAAACACATAAATGGTTTTTCTTTTGTGTGTGATTTATCAAATGTACTTTCTGATGAAATGTTTTGTCACAGAATTTACAGGCAAATTGTTTTTTTTTTTTTTTTTCATGCCGCCTTAGCCCCTCTTTATTTTTGAAGAATTTATTACATCGGTCACATCTATGGAGCCTCTCATCGTTATGTCTTTTTTTGTGCCGCCTTAGCCCCTCTTTATTTTTGAAGAATTTATCACCGGTCACATCTATGGAGCCTCTCATCGTCATGTCTTTTTTTGTGCCGCCTTAGCCCCTCTTTATTTTTGAAGAATTTATCACATCGGTCACATCTATTGGACCTCTCATCACAATGTGTGATTGTATCAACTGAATGGGCGTTGTTCTTATGAATATCTAATGAGGATTTGGTGATGAAGAAAAGATCACATTGATCGCAGATATGGAGATCTTCAACCAGTTTTCTTTTATCACTTTCATAGGTTTTACACCAAGCCCTATATAGTACGGTGTATATAATTAGCACTTTACATTTGTGTTCTTTCTTCTCTTTCAGATGGTGCCGAATGCGACAGAACATCCGACAGATAGAGGAACACATTGGAGACGGACACGAAACGCTATGACCAAATAAATGAAGCAGATCCGATAGCTTATTCTCTCTCTTTTGATATAATACATATTGTGACACTTTATCAGCGGCTTCTTCACATTCCTTTATATAAATACTGTTATTTTTATCCTGAGAGGGAGACTCCTCTTCGATTTCTTGCAAAGGATTATAATATGATACCAGTATCTGATTATCACTTCTAGTTTTCATTTTTATTAGATCTATTGAAAAAAAAAAATAGTTATTAGAAAAATTCCAAATGATTATTATCCTCGGAGTTATAACTCTTTAGCGGGCAGCCAACTGCCAACCAGATAGGTCGCCCCAGTGTTATATACGACCATCTGGTCATACGACTTTGTCATAAGTGTTGGATTGTTTTTTGTTTTACAATAATATTTCAACCAAAACACCTCTTTCATTTGAACCTTAACTCCTCGGACTAGAGTGGTGGTGGACGGTGCCGCCGCTAGAAAGAGTTTTTGAGTAATATTGGCTGCCACATTACAGTCTCTATCCAGAAAGGCTCCACCGATTGGACAAAAACTAGTAATTGTTGTTGTTGCTGGTGCTGGGATGGAGCTGGAAGTTTGGAGAATGTTTCTGTGCTGGGGGACTTTGTCGTTGTAGTAGGTAATATCACTCTTGGCAGAGCAACGACGTAGACCCCGAAGGTACACCACCTCCTTCTTCTTCCCCTCATCATCTTTCTTATTAAACCCTACGATATTCAGAGGTCCCTTGCATCTGTGGCAGACTTTCGACGTGTTCCATTCGTCGACGAGAGTGAAATTTGTCGGACCGGCTCTCTCTCTCATCACTCTGACAAATTTAGTGTTAGGAGAGGCAAAATGTTCCCCCCTCCCGGTACAGGAAAACTTGGCTGATCCGTACGCTACGTGGAATGGTTTCTTAGTGTCTCCCGGATCGACTCCGATGATCCTCTTCCCGTCCAAAGATGACGACGGGGTGGGAATCGATGGCGCCGCAGTCCCGTCGTTTCTCTTTTTCTTCTTCTTGGAAGAAAAAGTATTATCGACGTCGTGGTATCTGTAATACCTAACTGAACAAGCCACTCCGTCGGTTGACACGCAGCGGTCGAACGTCCACTTCTTACCTCCCATGCGAGCTAATAGTTTCGTGTCGAAGACGAAGTCCCATCCTTCTTGTTCCTTGGGTTCCAGGTTGATGCCCAGGTCGTGACATATACCCTTCACTCCGACCGTATCGAAATCTAAGTAATGTACCTTAATCGTGTTGGAGGGAGCCAGTGGAATATTTCTAAGTTTCGTCGACTCAGAGTACTCCCGTCTGAGAAAATAGTAGTAGCGGAGATACTCCACCGGTAATAACCTAAATGTCGGTTGTTGTTGTGGCAGGTGTTGTCTGTGTTGCTCGACGAACTCCGAGTGTCAGTCTTTCAATTCGTTTAACTGGTCCACGGAGTACGTTCTTCCGACGTACTTCCACCCGTTGATGAGAGTCTGAAGTGCATAGACGATGGGCGCTGTTACTGCAGTCTCGATCTTGGATAGGTAGAAGCGAATGGAACGTCGCTGACGAGATACGAAATTCAACTCCAAATTATTAAGGAAACACGTCTTGTAGGTCTTGGCGCAGTAGTTTATTAAATTGTAGTGGTTTATTAAATTGTCCGAGTGGTATCGAAGAGCAGAAGGATAGGAGATACTTTCGAACCGTTTACTCCACGTCCCATCCATCGCCAAGCTGGATTTCGTTCTCTTCCTCGCTTCGCACCCTTGGGTGAAGAGTTGTACAAACACATTCATCTTGGTAAAGTCTGGCCATTCGACCAGACCATCAAGTTCTCTTTGGAGTAGATCTTCTATCATCGCACTGCACAGCTGAGAAGCCTTGACGGCCAACCGAGAGATGGCCAGACATCTCTTTTTGAAGAGAGGAATGACATTCTCCGAGTCCAACAGTATTTTGCCCAGGGAACATTTAATATTCTTATAGTATCGTTTGGTCTTGGAGGACCTCATGGTCTAGCCTGGCTGATAATGGCCTTGCTTATTGAGAAGGGAAGGAATGTGGTATCTACTACGTTTAAAAGGCATTTATGATCCAAAAAATAAAAAAAGTCGGCCACTAAAGGGTTGAAAGGCATTTATGATCCCAAAAAAAGTCTACTGTATAGTAGTGATCTACAGTAAGATGTAAAATATAAAATATTCAAAAACCAACTTTATTGATAATAACCTAATATAGCCACTTGCCAGCTAAAGGATGCGAAATATAAAATATTCAAAAACCAACTTTATTGATAACAATCCGATATAGCCACTTGCCCGCTAAAGAGTTGAAAGGCATTTATGATTCCCAAAAAGGTCTACTGTCTAATTGTCTATAGTAAGATGTAAAATAAAAAATATTAAAAAACCAACTTTATTGATAATAACCTGATATAGCCACTTGCCCGCTAAAGGGTTAAATTACATTCATTCTTTTCCTTTACAAGCAAAGGGTCTCTTGAAAAAAATTCAGTACTCACTTCTTCTAGAGGTTCCTCTTTCATATAGCCCTTCTCTTCTTCTAGAAGTTCTTCTTTTCTAATAACTCCGGTAGAATCCCAAAGTCGTCTCTTCTTTCGCTTCCATTTCTAGTAATGAAAAAAAATTATTAGAGGACTCCTTTTTGCCAGATTCGACTCACTAATCACCTTTACCTAAAAATAAAACATTTTTGTATCTCTACCTAGTGGGTATGTAGTCGAAGCCTTGACGGCCGGCCAGACATCTGAGAGGACTGACTGTATTTAGTTTCTAGATTTTTTACTCTTAGGTGGCATTTCAAAGCTGACTTCCTCTTATATTTTCTTTCACACTGATCACAGGTAAAGGGTCTCTTGTTGCTGTGTGACGGATAATGGCTTGAAAGAGCCGTCTGGGTTCGAAAACTGTAATTGCATTGAAAACACATAAATGGTTTTTCTTTTGTGTGTGATTTATCAAATGTACTTTCTGATGAAATGTTTTGTCACAGATTTAACAGGCAAATTTTTTTTTTTTTTTTTTTTTTTTTTTCATCGGTGTGTGTTTTTTAGATGCCGCCTTAGCCCCTCTTTATTTTTGAAGAATTTATTACATCGGTCACATCTATGGAGCCTCTCATCGTTATGTCTTTTTTTGTGCCGCCTTAGCCCCTCTTTATTTTTGAAGAATTTATCACATCGGTCACATCTATGGAGCCTCTCATCGTCATGTCTTTTTTCGTGCCGCCTTAGCCCCTCTTTATTTTTGAAGAATTTATCACATCGGTCACATCTATTGGACCTCTCATCACAATGTGTGATTGTATCAACTGAATGGGCGTTGTTCTTATGAATATCTAATGAGGATTTGGTGATGAAGAAAAGATCACATTGATCGCAGATATGGAGATCTTCAACCAATTTTCTTTTATCACTTTCATAGGTTTTACACCAAGCCCTATATAGTGCGGTGTATATAATTAGCACTTTACATTTGTGTTCTTTCTTCTCTTTCAGATGGTGCCGAATGCGACAGAACATCCGACAGATAGAGGAACACATTGGAGACGGACACGAAACGCTATGACCAAATAAATGAAGCAGATCCGATAGCTTATGCTCTCTCTTTTGATATAATACATATTGTGACACTTTATCAGCGGCTTCTTCACATTCCTTTATATAAATACTGTTATTTTTATCCTGAGAGGGAGACTCCTCTTCGATTTCTTGCAAAGGATTATAATATGATACCAGTATCTGATTATCACTTCTAGTTTCCATTTTTATTAGATCTATTGAAAAAAATAGTTATTAGAAAAATTCCAAATGATTATTAACCTCGGAGTTATAACTCTTTAGCGGGCAGCCAACTGCCAACCAGATAGGTCGCCCCAGTGTTATATACGACCATCTGGTCATACGACTTTGTCATAAGTGTTGGATTGTTTTTTGTTTTACAATAATATTTCAACCAAAACACCTCTTTCATTTGAACCTTAACTCCTCGGACTAGAGTGGTGGTGGACGGTGCCGCCGCTAGAAAGAGTTTTTGAGTAGTATTGGCTGCCACATTACAGTCTCTATCCAGAAAGGCTCCACCGATTGGACAAAAACTAGTAATTGTTGTTGTTGCTGGTGCTGGGATGGAGCTGGAAGTTTGGAGAATGTTTCTGTGCTGGGGGACTTTGTCGTTGTAGTAGGTAATATCACTCTTGGCAGAGCAACGACGTAGACCCCGAAGGTACACCACCTCCTTCTTCTTCCCCTCATCATCTTTCTTATTAAACCCTACGATATTCAGAGGTCCCTTGCATCTGTGGCAGACTTTCGACGTGTTCCATTCGTCGACGAGAGTGAAATTTGTCGGACCGGCTCTCTCTCTCATCACTCTGACAAATTTAGTGTTAGGAGAGGCAAAATGTTCCCCCCTCCCGGTACAGGAAAACTTGGCTGAACCGTACGCTACGTGGAATGGTTTCTTAGTGTCTCCCGGATTGACTCCGATGATCCTCTTCCCGTCCAAAGATGACGACGGGGTGGGAATCGATGGCGCCGCAGTCCCGTCGTTTCTCTTTTTCTTCTTCTTGGAAGAAAAAGTATTATCGACGTCGTGGTATCTGTAATACCTAACTGAACAAGCCACTCCGTCGGTTGACACGCAGCGGTCGAACGTCCACTTCTTACCTCCCATGCGAGCTAATAGTTTCGTGTCGAAGACGAAGTCCCATCCTTCTTGTTCCTTGGGTTCCAGGTTGATGCCCAGGTCGTGACATATACCCTTCACTCCGACCGTATCGAAATCTAAGTAATGTACCTTAATCGTGTTGGAGGGAGCCAGTGGAATATTTCTAAGTTTCGTCGACTCAGAGTACTCCCGTCTGAGAAAATAGTAGTAGCGGAGATACTCCACCGGTAATAACCTAAATGTCGGTTGTTGTTGTGGCAGGTGTTGTCTGTGTTGCTCGACGAACTCCGAGTGTCGGTCTTTCAATTCGTTTAACTGGTCCACGGAGTACGTTCTTCCGACGTACTTCCACCCGTTGATGAGAGTCTGAAGTGCATAGACGATGGGCGCTGTTACTGCAGTCTCGATCTTGGATAGGTAGAAGCGAATGGAACGTCGCTGACGAGATACGAAATTCAACTCCAAATTATTAAGGAAACACGTCTTGTAGGTCTTGGCGCAGTAGTTTATTAAATTGTAGTCCGAGTGGTATCGAAGAGCAGAAGGATAGGAGATACTTTCGAACCGTTTACTCCACGTCCCATCCATCGCCAAGCTGGATTTCGTTCTCTTCCTCGCTTCGCACCCTTGGGTGAAGAGTTGTACAAACACATTCATCTTGGTAAAGTCTGGCCATTCGACCAGACCATCAAGTTCTCTTTGGAGTAGATCTTCTATCATCGCACTGCACAGCTGAGAAGCCTTGACGGCCAACCGAGAGATGGCCAGACATCTCTTTTTGAAGAGAGGAATGACATTCTCCGAGTCCAACAGTATTTTGCCCAGGGAACATTTAATATTCTTATAGTATCGTTTGGTCTTGGAGGACCTCATGGCCTAGCCTGGCTGATAATGGCCTTGCTTATTGAGAAGGGAAGGAATGTGGTATCTACTACGTTTAAAAGGCATTTGTAATCCAAAAAAAAAAAGTCGCCCGCTAAAGTGTTGAAAGGCATTTATGATCCCAAAAAAGTCTACTGTATAATAGTGATCTACAGTAAGATGTAAAATATAAAATATTCAAAAACCAACTTTATTGATAATAACCTAATATAGCCACTTGCCAGCTAAAGGATGCGAAATATAAAATATTCAAAAACCAACTTTATTGATAACAATCCGATATAGCCACTTGCCCGCTAAAGAGTTGAAAGGCATTTATGATTCCCCAAAAAGTCTACTGTCTAATTGTCTATAGTAAGATGTAAAATAAAAAATATTCAAAAACCAACTTTATTGATAATAACCTGATATAGCCACTTGCCCGCTAAAGGGTTAAATTACATTCATTCTTTTCCTTTACAAGCAAAGGGTCTCTTGAAAAAAATTCAGTACACACTTCTTCTAGAGGTTCCTCTTTCATATAGCCCTTCTCTTCTTCTAGAAGTTCTTCTTTTCTAATAACTCCGGTAGAATCCCAAAGTCGTCTCTTCTTTCCCTTCCATTTCTAGTAATGAAAAAAAATTATTAGAGGACTCCTTTTTGCCAGATTCGACTCACTAATCACCTTTACCTAAAAATAAAACATTTTTGTATCTCTACCTAGTGGGTATGTAGTCGAAGCCTTGACGGCCGGCCAGACATCTGAGAGGACTGACTGTATTTAGTTTCTAGATTTTTTTACTCTTAGGTGGCATTTCAAAGCTGACTTCCTCTTATATTTTCTTTCACACTGATCACAGGTAAAGGGTCTCTTGTTGCTGTGTGACGGATAATGGCTTGAAAGAGCCGTCTGGGTTCGAAAACTGTAATTGCATTGAAAACACATAAATGGTTTTTCTTTTGTGTGTGATTTATCAAATGTACTTTCTGATGAAATGTTTTGTCACAGAATTTACAGGCAAATTGTTTTTTTTTTTTTTTCATGCCGCCTTAGCCCCTCTTTATTTTTGAAGAATTTATTACATCGGTCACATCTATGGAGCCTCTCATCGTTATGTCTTTTTTTGTGCCGCCTTAGCCCCTCTTTATTTTTGAAGAATTTATCACCGGTCACATCTATGGAGCCTCTCATCGTCATGTCTTTTTTTGTGCCGCCTTAGCCCCTCTTTATTTTTGAAGAATTTATCACATCGGTCACATCTATTGGACCTCTCATCACAATGTGTGATTGTATCAACTGAATGGGCGTTGTTCTTATGAATATCTAATGAGGATTTGGTGATGAAGAAAAGATCACATTGATCGCAGATATGGAGATCTTCAACCAGTTTTCTTTTATCACTTTCATAGGTTTTACACCAAGCCCTATATAGTGCAGTGTATATAATTAGCACTTTACATTTGTGTTCTTTCTTCTCTTTCAGATGGTGCCGAATGCGACAGAACATCCGACAGATAGAGGAACACATTGGAGACGGACACGAAACGCTATGACCAAATAAATGAAGCAGATCCGATTGCTTATGCTCTCTCTTTTTATATAATACATATTGTGACACTTTATCAGCGGCTTCTTCACATTCCTTTATATAAATACTGTTATTTTTATCCTGAGAGGGAGACTCCTCTTCGATTTCTTGCAAAGGATTATAATATGATACCATTATCTGATTATCACTTCTAGTTTCCATTTTTATTAGATCTATTGAAAAAAAAAAATAGTTATTAG
Organism: Coenobita brevimanus; assembly: GCF_032717465.1. Lineage (NCBI taxonomy): Eukaryota > Metazoa > Arthropoda > Malacostraca > Decapoda > Coenobitidae > Coenobita > Coenobita brevimanus. The sequence goes on along the minus strand of NW_027644874.1, from coordinate 92,421 downwards.
AAAAATTCCAAATGATTATTAACCTCGGAGTTATAACTCTTTAGCGGGCAGCCAACTGACAACCAGATAGGTCGCCCCAGTGTTATATACGACCATCTGGTCATACGACTTTGTCATAAGTGTTGGATTGTTTTTTGTTTTACAATAATATTTCAACCAAAACACCTCTTTCATTTGAACCTTAACTCCTCGGACTAGAGTGGTGGTGGACGGTGCCGCCGCTAGAAAGAGTTTTTGAGTAATATTGGCTGCCACATTACAGTCTCTATCCAGAAAGGCTCCACCGATTGGACAAAAACTAGTAATTGTTGTTGTTGCTGGTGCTGGGATGGAGCTGGAAGTTTGGAGAATGTTTCTGTGCTGGGGGACTTTGTCGTTGTAGTAGGTAATATCACTCTTGGCAGAGCAACGACGTAGACCCCGAAGGTACACCACCTCCTTCTTCTTCCCCTCATCATCTTTCTTATTAAACCCTACGATATTCAGAGGTCCCTTGCATCTGTGGCAGACTTTCGACGTGTTCCATTCGTCGACGAGAGTGAAATTTGTCGGACCGGCTCTCTCTCTCATCACTCTGACAAATTTAGTGTTAGGAGAGGCAAAATGTTCCCCCCTCCCGGTACAGGAAAACTTGGCTGATCCGTACGCTACGTGGAATGGTTTCTTAGTGTCTCCCGGATCGACTCCGATGATCCTCTTCCCGTTCAAAGAAGATGATGACGACGACGGGGTGGGAATCGATGGCGCCGCCGTGGCAGCAGTCCCGTCGTTTCTCTTTTTTTTTTCTTGGAAGAAAAAGTATTATCGACGTCGTCGGGTTGGACCACCCTGTAATACCTAACTGAACAAGCCACTCCATCGGTTGACACGCAGCGGTCGAACGTCCACTTCTTACCTCCCATGCGAGCTAATAGTTTTGTGTCGAAGACAAAGTCCCATCCTTCTTGTTCCTTGGGTTCCAGGTTGATGCCCAGGTCGTGACATATACCCTTCACTCCGACCGTATCGAAATCTAAGTAATGTACCTTAATCGTGTTGGAGGGAGCCAGTGGAATATTTCTAAGTTTCGTCGACTCAGAGTACTCCCGTCTGAGAAAATAGTAGTAGCGGAGATACTCCACCGGTAATAACCTAAATGTCGGTTGTTGTTGTGGCAGGTGTTGTCTGTGTTGCTCGACGAACTCCGAGTGTCAGTCTTTCAATTCGTTTAACTGGTCCACGGAGTACGTTCTTCCGACGTACTTCCACCCGTTGATGAGAGTCTGAAGTGCATAGACGATGGGCGCTGTTACTGCAGTCTCGATCTTGGATAGGTAGAAGCGAATGGAACGTCGCTGACGAGATACGAAATTCAACTCCAAATTATTAAGGAAACACGTCTTGTAGGTCTTGGCGCAGTAGTTTATTAAATTGTAGTCCGAGTGGTATCGAAGAGCAAAAGGATAGGAGATACTTTCGAACCGTTTACTCCACGTCCCATCCATCGCCAAGCTGGATTTCGTTCTCTTCCTCGCTTCGCACCCTTGGGTGAAGAGTTGTACAAACACATTCATCTTGGTAAAGTCTGGCCATTCGACCAGACCATCAAGTTCTCTTTGGAGTAGATCTTCTATCATCGCACTGCACAGCTGAGAAGCCTTGACGGCCAACCGAGAGATGGCCAGACATCTCTTTTTGAAGAGAGGAATGACATTCTCCGAGTCCAACAGTATTTTGCCCAGGGAACATTTAATATTCTTATAGTATCGTTTGGTCTTGGAGGACCTCATGGTCTAGCCTGGCTGATAATGGCCTTGCTTATTGAGAAGGGAAGGAATGTGGTATCTACTACGTTTAAAAGGCATTTGTAATCCAAAAAAAAAAAGTCGCCCGCTAAAGTGTTGAAAGGCATTTATGATCCCCCCAAAAAGTCTACTGTATAGTAGTGATCTACAGTAAGATGTAAAATATAAAATATTCAAAAACCAACTTTATTGATAATAACCTAATATAGCCACTTGCCAGCTAAAGGATGCGAAATATAAAATATTCAAAAACCAACTTTATTGATAACAATCCGATATAGCCACTTGCCCGCTAAAGAGTTGAAAGGCATTTATGATTCCCAAAAAGGTCTACTGTCTAATTGTCTATAGTAAGATGTAAAATAAAAAATATTCAAAAACCAACTTTATTGATAATAACCTGATATAGCCACTTGCCCGCTAAAGGGTTAAATTACATTCATTCTTTTCCTTTACAAGCAAAGGGTCTCTTGAAAAAAATTCAGTACACACTTCTTCTAGAGGTTCCTCTTTCATATAGCCCTTCTCTTCTTCTAGAAGTTCTTCTTTTCTAATAACTCCGGTAGAATCCCAAAGTCGTCTCTTCTTTCCCTTCCATTTCTAGTAATGAAAAAAAATTATTAGAGGACTCCTTTTTGCCAGATTCGACTCACTAATCACCTTTACCTAAAAATAAAACATTTTTGTATCTCTACCTAGTGGGTATGTAGTCGAAGCCTTGACGGCCGGCCAGACATCTGAGAGGACTGACTGTATTTAGTTTCTAGATTTTTTACTCTTAGGTGGCATTTCAAAGCTGACTTCCTCTTATATTTTCTTTCACACTGATCACAGGTAAAGGGTCTCTTGTTGCTGTGTGACGGAAAATGGCTTGAAAGAGCCGTCTGGGTTCGAAAACTGTAATTGCATTGAAAACACATAAATGGTTTTTCTTTTGTGTGTGATTTATCAAATGTACTTTCTGATGAAATGTTTTGTCACAGATTTAACAGGCAAATTGTTTTTTTTTTTTTTTTTCATCGGTGTGTGTTTTTTAGATGCCGCCTTAGCCCCTCTTTATTTTTGAAGAATTTATTACATCGGTCACATCTATGGAGCCTCTCATCGTTATGTCTTTTTTTGTGCCGCCTTAGCCCCTCTTTATTTTTGAAGAATTTATCACATCGGTCACATCTATGGAGCCTCTCATCGTCATGTCTTTTTTTGTGCCGCCTTAGCCCCTCTTTATTTTTGAAGAATTTATCACATCGGTCACATCTATTGGACCTCTCATCACAATGTGTGATTGTATCAACTGAATGGGCGTTGTTCTTATGAATATCTAATGAGGATTTGGTGATGAAGAAAAGATCACATTGATCGCAGATATGGAGATCTTCAACCAATTTTCTTTTATCACTTTCATAGGTTTTACACCAAGCCCTATATAGTGCGGTGTATATAATTAGCACTTTACATTTGTGTTCTTTCTTCTCTTTCAGATGGTGCCGAATGCGACAGAACATCCGACAGATAGAGGAACACATTGGAGACGGACACGAAACGCTATGACCAAATAAATGAAGCAGATCCGATAGCTTATGCTCTCTCTTTTGATATAATACATATTGTGACACTTTATCAGCGGCTTCTTCACATTCCTTTATATAAATACTGTTATTTTTATCCTGAGAGGGAGACTCCTCTTCGATTTCTTGCAAAGGATTATAATATGATACCAGTATCTGATTATCACTTCAAGTTTCCATTTTTATTAGATCTATTGAAAAAAAAATAGTTATTAGAAAAATTCCAGATGATTATTAACCTCGGAGTTATAACTCTTTAGCGGGCAGCCAACTGCCAACCAGATAGGTCGCCCCAGTGTTATATACGACCATCTGGTCATACGACTTTGTCATAAGTGTTGGATTGTTTTTTGTTTTACAATAATATTTCAACCAAAACACCTCTTTCATTTGAACCTTAACTCCTCGGACTAGAGTGGTGGTGGACGGTGCCGCCGCTAGAAAGAGTTTTTGAGTAGTATTGGCTGCCACATTACAGTCTCTATGCAGAAAGGCTCCACCGATTGGACAAAAACTAGTAATTGTTGTTGTTGCTGGTGCTGGGATGGAGCTGGAGGTTTGGAGAATGTTTCTGTGCTGGGGGACTTTGTCGTTGTAGTAGGTAATATCACTCTTGGCAGAGCAACGACGTAGACCCCGAAGGTACACCACCTCCTTCTTCTTCCCCTCATCATCTTTCTTATTAAACCCTACGATATTCAGAGGTCCCTTGCATCTGTGGCAGACTTTCGACGTGTTCCATTCGTCGACGAGAGTGAAATTTGTCGGACCGGCTCTCTCTCTCTCATCACTCTGACAAATTTAGTGTTAGGAGAGGCAAAATGTTCCCCCCTCCCGGTACAGGAAAACTTGGCTGAACCGTACGCTACGTGGAATGGTTTCTTAGTGTCTCCCGGATCGACTCCGATGATCCTCTTCCCGTCCAAAGATGACGACGGGGTGGGAATCGATGGCGCCGCAGTCCCGTCGTTTCTCTTTTTCTTCTTCTTGGAAGAAAAAGTATTATCGACGTCGTGGTATCTGTAATACCTAACTGAACAAGCCACTCCGTCGGTTGACACGCAGCGGTCGAACGTCCACTTCTTACCTCCCATGCGAGCTAATAGTTTCGTGTCGAAGACGAAGTCCCATCCTTCTTGTTCCTTGGGTTCCAGGTTGATGCCCAGGTCGTGACATATACCCTTCACTCCGACCGTATCGAAATCTAAGTAATGTACCTTAATCGTGTTGGAGGGAGCCAGTGGAATATTTCTAAGTTTCGTCGACTCAGAGTACTCCCGTCTGAGAAAATAGTAGTAGCGGAGATACTCCACCGGTAATAACCTTAATGTCGGTTGTTGTTGTGGCAGGTGTTGTCTGTGTTGCTCGACGAACTCCGAGTGTCGGTCTTTCAATTCGTTTAACTGGTCCACGGAGTACGTTCTTCCGACGTACTTCCACCCGTTGATGAGAGTCTGAAGTGCATAGACGATGGGCGCTGTTACTGCAGTCTCGATCTTGGATAGGTAGAAGCGAATGGAACGTCGCTGACGGGATACGAAATTCAACTCCAAATTATTAAGGAAACACGTCTTGTAGGTCTTGGCGCAGTAGTTTATTATATTGTAGTCCGAGTGGTATCGAAGAGCAGAAGGATAGGAGATACTTTCGAACCGTTTACTCCACGTCCCATCCATCGCCAAGCTGGGTTTCGTTCTCTTCCTCGCTTCGCACCCTTGGGTGAAGAGCTGTACAAACACATTCATCTTGGTAAAGTTGGCCATCTGACCAGACCATCAAGTTCTCTTTGGAGTAGATCTTCTATCATCGCACTGCACAGCTGAGAAGCCTTGACGGCCAACCGAGAGATGGCCAGACATCTCTTTTTGAAGAGAGGAATGACATTCTCCGAGTCCAACAGTATTTTGCCCAGGGAACATTTAATATTCTTATAGTATCGTTTGGTCTTGGAGGACCTCATGGTCTAGCCTGGCTGATAATGGCCTTGCTTATTGAGAAGGGAAGGAATGTGGTATCTACTACGTTTAAAAGGCATTTGTAATAAAAAAAAAAAAAAGTCGCCCGTTAAAGTGTTGAAAGGCATTTATGATCCCAAAAAAGTCTACTGTATAGTAGTGATCTACAGTAAGATGTAAAATATAAAATATTCAAAAATCAACTTTATTGATAATAACCTAATATAGCCACTTGCCAGCTAAAGGATGCGAAATATAAAATATTCAAAAACCATCTTTATTGATAACAATCCGATATAGCCACTTGCCCGCTAAAGAGTTGAAAGGCATTTATGATTCCCAAAAAAGTCTACTCTCTAATTGTCTATAGTAAGATGTAAAATAAAAAATATTCAAAAACCAACTTTATTGATAATAACCTATAGCCACTTTTCCTTTACAAGCAAAGGGTCTCTTGAAAAAAATTCAGTACACACTTCTTCTAGAGGTTCCTCTTTCATATAGCCCTTCTCTTCTTCTAGAAGTTCTTCTTTTCTAATAACTCCGGTAGAATCCCAAAGTCGTCTCTTCTTTCGCTTCCATTTCTAGTAATGAAAAAAAATTATTAGAGGACTCCTTTTTGCCAGATTCGACTCACTAATCACCTTTACCTAAAAATAAAACATTTTTGTATCTCTACCTAGTGGGTATGTAGTCGAAGCCTTGACGGCCGGCCAGACATCTGAGAGGACTGACTGTATTTAGTTTCTAGATTTTTTAACTCTTAGGTGGCATTTCAAAGCTGACTTCCTCTTATATTTTCTTTCACACTGATCACAGGTAAAGGGTCTCTTGTTGCTGTGTGACGGATAATGGCTTGAAAGAGCCGTCTGGGTTCGAAAACTGTAATTGCATTGAAAACACATAAATGGTTTTTCTTTTGTGTGTGATTTATCAAATGTACTTTCTGGTGAAATGTTTTGTCACAGATTTAACAGGCAAATTGTTTTTTTTTTTTTTTCATCGGTGTGTGTTTTTTAGATGCCGCCTTAGCCCCTCTTTATTTTTGAAGAATTTATTACATCGGTCACATCTATGGAGCCTCTCATCGTTATGTCTTTTTTTGTGCCGCCTTAAGCCCTCTTTATTTTTGAAGAATTTATCACATCGGTCACATCTATGGAGCCTCTCATCGTCATGTCTTTTTTTGTGCCGCCTTAGCCCCTCTTTATTTTTGAAGAATTTATCACATCGGTCACATCTATTGGACCTCTCATCACAATGTGTGATTGTATCAACTGAATGGGCGTTGTTCTTATGAATATCTAATGAGGATTTGGTGATGAAGAAAAGATCACATTGATCGCAGATATGGAGATCTTCAACCAATTTTCTTTTATCACTTTCATAGGTTTTACACCAAGCCCTATATAGTGTGGTGTATATAATTAGCACTTTACATTTGTATTCTTTCTTCTCTTTCAGATGGTGCCGAATGCGACAGAACATCCGACAGATAGAGGAACACATTGGAGACGGACACGAAACGCTATGACCAAATAAATGAAGCAGATCCGATAGCTTATTCTCTCTCTTTTGATATAATACATATTGTGACACTTTATCAGCGGCTTCTTCACATTCCTTTATATAAATACTGTTATTTTTATCCTGAGAGGGAGACTCCTCTTCGATTTCTTGCAAAGGATTATATGATACCAGTATCTGATTATCACTTCTAGTTTCCATTTTTATTAGATCTATTGAAAAAAAAAATAGATATTAGAAAAATTCCAAATGATTATTAACCTCGGAGTTATAACTCTTTAGCGGGCAGCCAACTGCCAACCAGATAGGTCGCCCCAGTGTTATATACGACCATCTGGTCATACGACTTTGTCATAAGTGTTGGATTGTTTTTTGTTTTACAATAATATTTCAACCAAAACACCTCTTTCATTTGAACCTTAACTCCTCGGACTAGAGTGGTAGTGGACGGTGCCGCCGCTAGAAAAAGTTTTTGAGCAATATTGGCTGCCACATTACAGTCTCTATCCAGAAAGGCTCCACCAATGGGACAAAAAGTAGTTCTTGATATTTTAACTGCTGGTGCTGATGGAAGTTTGAAGAATGTTTCTGTGCTGGGGAAGATGTAAAATATAAAATATTCAAAAAAAAACTTTACTGATAATAACCTGATATAGCCACTTGCCCGCTAAAGGGTTGGTTTCTGTGTGAATATTTTTTTTGCAGTGTTTATAGATAAATGGTTTTTACCCTCTATGAGTGTGCATATGATATTTTAGGGCCCGATTTATAAGAGAAATTCTTCTGACAGTATTTACAGACAAATGGTTATGAATGCGTTTATGAGCTTCTATATGTCCTTTCTGCCTGAATGTTTTACCACAGTATCCACAGGTAAACGGTTTTCCCCTCGTATGGAACTTATAACATTTAAATAAATTTTTATCTAAGTGAGTATTCTTATGAATCTCCAACAAAGGTTTTTCAATAAAGGAAATACCGCGTTCATAATAATTATAAAATTTTTTTGTACTGAGATCCAGGGGTTCCTCTTGAATATTACTCCCACTGATCTCTTTCAGTAAACCTTCCATATCTATTAATTTCAGAAATAAAGAAAAGATAGTTATTAAAAATAATTATTAAAATTTCTTCAGAGTAGTTTTTTTTACTATAAATTGTAAATTTCCAGTAATATTATTTTTTTTCTTTGATAAATTGTTTTACTAAAACTTCCAAGAGGAATTAAAAGTAAAAAGCGTTTTTTATTCACTTTTTAATAATATTGGTTACATTTACATGACCTCTTCTACTATACCAGGCTCTAAAACTGTTAAAAAATTTAAGATGTTTCGGGTTTCACTCATATGAATGTCTTTGTAAGCTGTTAGGTTCATTTTTGCTGTAAAACCTTCTCATAATATTTACAGGCTAACAACTCTTCTTTGGTTTCTGTGTGAACGTTTTTTTGCAGTATTTACAGACAAATGGTTTTTCCTCCGTATGATCTTCTATGTCTCTTTTCCGCCTGAATGTTTTACTACAGTATCCATAGGTAAACGATTTTTCCCCCCTTATGGATGAGCTTATATTCTTCCATATGTTCTTTCTACCTGAATGTTCCTAGAGTATCCACAGTTAAACAACTTCTCTCATGTATGAATGCGTTTGTGAGTCCTTAGGTTTGATTTATCTGAGAAAGTCTTTTGACAGTATTCACAGACAAACGGTTTTTCCCCCGTATGAATGCGTTTATGGATTTTCATATATCCTTTCTGCCTGAATGTTTTACTACAGTATCCACAGGTAAATGGTTTTTCCCCTGTATGAGTGCGTATATGACGTTTTAGGCTCGATTTATCGGAGAAAGTCTTCTGACAGTATTTACAGATAAATGGTTTTTCCCCCGTATGAATACGTTTATGAATTTCTATATGTCCTTTCCGTCTGAATGTTTTACTACAGTATTCACAGGTAAATGGTTTTCCCCCCGTATGGGTGCGCTTATGATCTTCCATGTCTCTTTTCCGCCTGAATGTTTTACTACAGTATCCACAAGTAAACGGGTTTTCCCCCGTATGGATGAGCTTATGTTCTTCCATATGTCCTTTCTGTCAATGTTTTACTACAGTATTCACAGGTAAATGGTTTTTCTCCTGTATGAGTGCGTGTGTGTCTTATTAGGGTTGATTTATTCGAGAAAGTCTTCTCACCTAGGTCCACAGAATTAGTAAAAACCTTCGAGCATTCCGGTAAGTTTTCACTCTTTTCCATTTTTAGCTTATAACATTTAAATATTTTTTATCGAAATGAGTATTCTTCAACAAAGATTTTTCATCATAAGTATAATTTTTTTTTGTACTGAGATCCAAAGGTTCCTCTTGGATATTACTCCCATTGGCCTGTTCCAGAGAACCTTCCATGTCTATTAATTTCAAAAAAGAAAAAAAAAGTTATAAATAGTTACTAAAATAGCAGTATAAGAATGTTGTTAAATAAAATTGATTTTTTAAATATTATTTATTTTAGTATGAGGACGAAGAAGGAGAAAAATGAACCTCCACCGTTGTTCGGCCACTTGTCCGATCGGTAGAGCTTTTAGACTGAGACTGCAGGCAACATTCTCATACCATTCATATATTCTTTCTCATATAAATGAATACGTATATGATTCCTTAGGGTTGATATTTCCTCCTCATACACTATTTACAGCCAAAAAAAATTTTCCCAGCAAATGTTTCCCCTCCTTCCCCTTATTATAATTTTCCATATTTACCCTTTGAATATGTATGTGTTATCTGAGAAAATCTTCTGATAGTATTCACAGACAAACCCCTCATATGAATGCATTTATGAACTTTCTGCCTGAATTCTTTATTCACAGGTGAATGGTTTTTCTCCTGTATGAGTGTGTTTATAAATTTCCAAGTTTTCTTTCTACCTGAATGCTTTCCTAGAGTATCCATAGTTAAACAACTTCTCTCGATGCGTTCATGAGTCCTTATCTGAGAGTCTTTTAACAGTATTCAGACAAACGGTTTTCCCCTCGTATGAATGCGTTTATGGATTTCTATTCGTGCTTTCTGTCTGAATGTTTTTACTCTCCTGTATAAGTACATGTGTGTCTTATTAGGTTCGATTTTAATGAGAAACTCTTCGCACAGTATTCACAAACAAACGGCCTTTTCCCCGTATGAGTACGTTCATGAGATTCCATGTGTCCTTTCTGCCTGAATGTTTTACTACAGTTTCGACAGGTAAACGGTTTTTCTCCTGTATGAATACGTTTATGTTTTTTCATTGTTTCTTTCGTGTTGAATTTTTTACTACAGTATTCACAGGTAAACGGTTTTTCTCCTGTATGAATGCGTTTATGTTTTTCCATTGTTTCTTTCGTGTTGAATCTTTTACTACAATATTCACAGGTAAACGGTTTTTCTCCTGTATGAGTACGTATGTGAGTTTTTAGGTTGCATTTTTTCGAAAAAGTCTTCTCACAATATTTACAAGAAAAGGGTTTTTCCCCTGTATGAATGCGTTTATGTACTGTTAGGTTCGATTTTAATGAGAAATCCTTCTTACAGTATTCACAGATAAACGGTTTTTCCCCTGTATGAGTCCGTATATGAATTCTTAGGATCGATTTATATGAGAAAGTCTTCTCACAGTATTCACAAGTATGTATCATCTCATGTTTTTTTAAAATAGCTTTTCTTTTGAAGCACCCATCACTTTCGTCGCATTTATACGGCTTCTCTTGAGAATGGGTGGCCATAATAAGGTTCACAGAATTAGTAGAAACCTCTGGACATTCTGGTAATTTTTCACTCTTTTCCAATTTCAACTTATAAAACTTAAATATATTTTTACCCAAATAAGTATTCTTATGCGTTTCTCTATATTCCTTATTATTATAGTTTTCTTGTGTAGTAAGATCTAGGGGTTCCTCTTGGATGTTACTCCCACCGGTCCGTTCCAGAGAATCTTCCATATCTATTAATTTTAGGAACAAATAAAAAATAGTTATTACAAAATATTATTAACCCTTTAGCGGGCAGCCAACTGCCAACCAGATAGGTCAGCAAGGGCCTTTTCGCCTCAGTGTTATATACGACCATATGGTCATACGACTACACCTTTGTCATAAATATAGTTAGTGTTGGATTGTTTTTTGTTTTACAATAATATTTCAACCAAAACACCTCTTTCATTTGAACCTTAACTCCTCGGACTAGAGTGGTGCCGTTAGAAAGAGTTTTTGAGCAATATTGGCTGCCGCATTACAGTTTCTATCCAAAAAGGCTCCACCGATTGGACAAAAAGTAGTAGTTGTTACTTTAACTGCTGGTGCTGATGGAATAGAATTGGAAGTTTGGAGAATGTTTCTGTGCTGAGGGACTTTGTCGTTATAGGTAATATCACTCTTGGCAGAGCAACGACGTAGACCCCGAAGGTACACCTCCTTCTTTATTGATAACAATCCGATATAGCCACTTGCCCGCTAAAAGGTTGAAAGGCATTTATGATTCCCAAAAAAGTCTACTGTCTAATTGTCTATAGTAAGATGTAAAATAAAAAATATTCAAAAACCAACTTTATTGATAATAACCTGATATAGCCACTTGCCCGCTAAAGGGTTAAGGAATTAGGTTGGAATAAAAGAAGTGTTTTGGTTGAATTTTATTATAAAAAAAAGAAAAAAACACCAGTAGGCTATACAAGTAAAAAAGAGATGCGACCAAATGGTCATATGTAACTGAGATGAAAAATATTTTCAACCTGGTTGAAGGTTGATTACCAACTACAAGGTTAAGAAATATCACCTAAAAACGGAAAATATTTTTTTATTTAGCCTGGAGTTTGAAAACCATTTTCTTACAACTAGAAAGAAAAATTCTAATAGGAGATTCCTATCATATTTAAAAATTCCATCCACGCCCACCAATTTGATTCAATCATCATAGCAGTAATATGACTTGGAAAAGATTTACGTGCATTGATAAGTGCATCAATAAAACCTTCTCGATTTTTACTTATTGGAGATGGAAATGGTGTAATTAAACTAAGAGAATAACTTGCCAACAATCTACTAAGGCGGCCATTTCCATCACTAAAGGGATGCAACGAAACCAGTTTAACTAGAAGCCATGCGGCACACCTAAAGATACCCTCTACACCTTTTTTTTCTTCAATGTTTTTCTTCATGTTCATAATAAAACTATTATACTGGTCCAGACAAGTCCAAATCTCTGTTTCCCATTCTTCTTGACTTCCCTTTCTTGGGTATTTATGAATTTCACCCTTATATTCGGCTACTCTATCAAAAGTACTAAACATTCCCGGGGGGGGCATAATTTTCTCATCAATTACTCCAGTCATTAGAATTTTATGAATATCAATAATGTATTTTCTAATTTCTAAAAATCCCAAATTTGATGGATTTCGTTGTTTTTCTTTCTCATCCATTTCCATTAGTTTTAACCATGCTTTGTATAATTCTTAGTTTCCAGCTCACCAGGGGTCTTATAGAATTTCTTATTCCCAGTGGAAAGGGCTCCTTCAAAACTATCAATTATCTTTTGTGTGGTTTTATAATCTTGGATTGCAATTCTTTCATTAATAATTATATTATGAATGAATTTTTCTACCATTTTTTTCTTAGCTTTTTTTACTTTCACTTTATCTACTAATTTCTCATTAGTTTTCCATAATTTCTGAAATTTTATGATATCTTCAATCATATCATCAAAATTTGGACTTATTTTTTTTCCTTCTGGTAAATCATACTCTAGTAAATTATAGCAAGCAAAGATATTCTCCATTATCCTCTTAGTGGCTGTATAAAAATGTTGTCATCTTAAGGAATAAAAAGTTAATTAAACTCTTTATTTTTTTTAACTATTCTTCCAAGAAAAAGAAAGTTTAAAACTCAAATATCTATTTAACTATTTTTTTTTTTTTAATACTATTCCGCGGCGGCGCGGCCGCCCTCCCCCCGCCCCTCGCCCCTCTCCGCCTCCCCTCCACATAGTAGTTAATAAAAAATAGTTCATATTTTTTCTCTCTTTTGAGTTTTAAGCTTTTTTTTTCTGGACATTTATTGTTTTTTTTTTTGTCTTTCAATGACTTGAAACACATTTCTATAGCACTACTAGGAAATGGGTTAGAGGACTGGAATGGCAGCATATACCTAACTTCTTCAATTACTTTTTCATTTAAATTTAATGAAAATGAAGTATCAGTTACATCAAACTTATTCTTTAAATAATCTATTGTAGAATAAATATTATATTCTTGTTCCATATAATTACACATGCAATTATATATGTATTTTAAGTGAAGAATAATATCTCGACTAATAATCATATTTTTAAAATCTTTATCATTTCTTTCAGAAGAGACTGTTTGTACATAAAGATCAGATAATGAAAATTCTTCCCAAAAGATAGAGTTTTTTTATAGAAAATATTAATACCATTGAGAGATTCTCGTTATAATCTTTCATATTGAGTTTACCTGCCGCATATACACTATCAACAGAATTTTTAACTCTTTCAGTTTTGATAAACTGAAGAAAATGAATTCTTCCATCTTTATGATTAATATATGGTTCAGTATCAATTTCTTCATTACAAAGAATGCGTTCTGCTCCAAATATCAAATACTCATAACCACGCCATCTATTTTCGAATGTTGTTATTTCAACTGAGATTGGGAAAAATACACAATCAGTCGTATTTTCTCCTTCTTTTGAACATATTCCGAAACTCTTTCTCTTTTTTATTAGGAATTGGAAGATTTTCTTTTTCCTCTTCTGCTTTTGGATTTTCACTTATCATTGATTCAAAAAGATTTTTTCTCATATCACCATCTCTCTTTAAAGAAATTATCCTTTTGAGATTGTTATTTAGTCTCTCTATAATATTTTCTTTATTATATTCCAAAGTATTTTCATATATAGCAAAAAGGAGATATCCTTGACTTTTATTTGAAAATTTATATTTATCTTTCAAAATATTAAAACAAGGTCCATTGTTATTATTATCTAAATCTGTGAAAGATTGTAAAAATTTATATACCCTTTTGTATCCGGTTTTCAAATAAATTATATAAAATTTAAGCTTTTATGGGAGGGGATGAAGACTATAATTCAGCAACAGCCAACATTGCCCAGAACTTTGTAAATTGACAAAAATATACTGGAGTGAATTTTTTTTTTTTTTTTATAGATAGTGTATCTATTTTTAACCCTTTAACGGGTAAGTGGCTGTATAAGAATAGTTAATAAAATTGGCTTTTGATTATTATATACTTTTTATATCAGACCTCTAAATACACACACACAACCAGGAGACGGTGCTAGACAACCAATAAGTCCTGTTCTCCCCTACTTATTATTATTATTATTTTTTTAATAGCCTATACCTCATAACTGATTGGGTTAATTTATGGCTCAGGTTGAAATAAAGTTCAGGTTGCTACAGGAAGGGGTATCTGTCGTTGCTCTGCTAAAAAAATGATCTTCACAACGACATTATTGCCCCATTTCAAACTTCAAATGAATAGTTGAAGTTTATTAGAAACAAATTCTACTATACCACTTAGACAAAGATAGTCATACTACTATATAATTATACATAAACCCCGAGATAAAGAGCAATTTTAACCCTTTAGTGGGCAAGTGGCTATATCAGGCTATTATTAATAAAGTTGGTTTTTGAATATTTTTTATTTTAAATTTTATTATAGACAATAGACTTTTTTAGGAATCATAAATGCCTTTCAACCCTTTAACGAGCAAGTGGCTATATCGGATTGTTATCAATAAAGTTGATTTTTGAATATTTTTATATTTCGCATCCTTTAGCTGGCAAGTGGCTATATTAGGTTATTATCAATAAAGTTGGTTTTTGAACATTTTATATTTTACATCTTACTGTAGATCACTACTACAAAGTAGACTTTTTTTGGGATCATAAATGCCTTTCAACCCTTTAGCGGGCGACTTTTTTATTTTTTGGATCATTTCGAGTCTACTGTCTAACCAAAAAGACTCTAGACACATTCGTAAACAAGGTTTTGGGAGATACTAAGAAACCCTTCCACGTAGCGTACGGTTCAGCCAAGTTTTCTTGCACTGGGAGGGGGGGGGGAAACATTTTGCCTCTCCTAACACTAAATTTGCCAGAGTGATGAAAGAGAGAGGAGCCGGTCCGACAAACTTCACTCTCGTCGACGAATGGAACATGTCGAAAGTCTGCCACAGATGCAAAGAATCTCTGATTATCGTAGGGTTTAAGAAAGAAGAAGGAGGTGTACCTTCGGGGTCTACGTCGTTGCTCTGCTAAGGGTGATATTACCTACCACAACGACAAAGTCCCCCAGCACAGAAACATTCTCCAAACTTCCATCAGCACCAGCAAGTAACAACTACTACTTTTTGTCCCATCGGTGGAGCCTTTCTGGATAGAGACTAATGCGGCAGCCAATATTGCTCAAAAACTCTTTCTAGCGGCGGCACCGCCCACCACCACTCTAGTCCGAGGAGTTAAGGTTCAAATGAAAGAGGTGTTTTGTAAAATAATCCAACACTAACTACTACTACCACTACTCCGTGCATTGGTGTAGTCGTATGACCATATGGTTGTATAACACTGAGGCGAAAAGGCAATTCCAACTCTTGCTGACCTATCTGGTTGGCAGTTGGCTGCCCGCTAAAGGGTTAACCCTTGCTGATCTACTTGGTTAGTTCTTCAAGAAAACTATCAGTCACATTTAACCATTGTTCCTCATCAATAGCTTGATCATTAGAGTCATCATCCAAAATAACTTCTATGTCACTTTCAGTATCTCCATCATCACTTTCAGAAATTATTTCTATATCACTTTCTTCAATATTTTCATTTTCAATCCCATCTTCTTTTTCTTCTTCCATACAAAAATCAATAGTATCTACCTTATCCATAATTTTTTGGAATTTCAATTGAGAAGTGCTTTCTAGACACAATTTCCGTTTTTTCCCTATAATAGATTTACTAGTAGTATCTGAGGATTTACCATCCATAACTGAAGAATAATATCTCATTAAATTTTTTCTTTTTTTAAAGCTCGCTTGTGATGAGAGAAAACCGGTCCAAAAACTTCACCACCGTAGGACACGCTACAAAAGCAAGGAACTTCTGAATACAGTAGAATTCGTAAAAGATGTGAGACGAAGAAGGGAGTATCTGCGAG
Organism: Coenobita brevimanus; assembly: GCF_032717465.1. Classification (NCBI taxonomy): domain Eukaryota; kingdom Metazoa; phylum Arthropoda; class Malacostraca; order Decapoda; family Coenobitidae; genus Coenobita; species Coenobita brevimanus. The sequence continues at coordinate 76,374 of NW_027644874.1, read as the reverse complement.
GTCTCGGCTGTTGCTCTGCCAAGAGTGATACTGATAATGACATCATCGCCCCGCTCCCAGAATATTCCGATAATATATGGCGGTCAATTGTCCGATTGGTGGAACCTTTCTGGATAGATATTGTAATGCAACATCGCTCAGAAACAGCTTCTAGATTACACAACGACAACCAATTCGAGAAATAAAGGTTCAAATGAAAGAGATCTTTGGACTGAATCATTTTATTATGAAGAAATGGTGATGTTTCTATGGTAAATTATCAGAGTATGCATAATGCCTGATTTTAATGTTTTACCACTAATGCCTGATTTTAATGTTTTACCACAAGAGGATGGAAGGTGATTTGAAACCACATCACAGCATGATACAGATACATGACACAACTGCAATGTAATAATAACCCTTTAGCGGGCAAGTGGCTATATAAGGTTATTATCAATAAAGTTGGTTATTGAATATTTTTTATTTTACATCTTACTATAGACAATTAATATTTCGCATCCTTTAGCTGGCAAGTGGCTATATAAGGTTATTATCAATAAAGTTGGTTTTTGAATATTTTTTATTTTACATCTTACTATAGACAATTAATATTTCACAACCTTTAGCTAGCAAGTGGCTATATAAGGTTATTATCAATAAAGTTGGTTATTGAATATTTTTTATTTTACATCTTACTATAGACAATTAATATTTCACATCCTTTAGCTGGCAAGTGGCTATATTAGGTTATTATCAATAAAGTTGGTTTTACATCTTATTGTAGATCACTACTACATAGTAGACTTTTTTGGGGATTATCAACCCTTTAGCGGACGACTTTTTGGATCATAAATACCTTTTAAACCTATTGAGGAAAAAAAAAATTAGTAGTAGATAAATGAGACAGACCTTCCCTTCTCAATTGTCAGCCAGGCTAGGTTAGGCCATGAGGTCCTCCAGGACCAAACGATACTTTAAGGGTTTAATAAGAAAGGGGAAGAAGAAGGAGGTGTACCCTCGGGGTCTACGTCGTTGCTCTGCCAAAAGTGATACTACCTACTACAACGACAAAGTCCCCCAGCACAGAAACATTCTCCAAACTTCCAGCTCCATCCCAGCACCAGCAACAACAACAATTACTAGTTTTTGTCCAATCGGTGGAGCCTTTCTGGATAGAGACTGTAATGCGGCAGCCAATATTGCTCAAAAACTCTTTCTAGCGGCGGCACCGTCCACCACCACTCTAGTCCGAGGAGTTAAGGTTCAAATGAAAGAGGTGTTTTGGTTGAAATATTGTAAAATAATCCAACACTAACTACTACTACCACTACTCCGTGCATTGGTGTAGTCGTATGACCATATGGTTGTATAACACTGAGGCGAAAAGGCCCTTGTTAAAATCTTTGAAGTAAATTATTATAATAGATATTTATATTTTTAAAATAAATATAAAATAAAGTTAATGAAATGGCTTTCCCTTTTGAATCAGATTGGGCTATATTAATTTTAGTTATTGTTATATTAATAATATTGATTATAATATTAGCTACAATTAATCATAAATGTAAAGATTCTATAAAAGAAAAATCATCATCTACTAGTAATCCTTTACTGGGCAACCACCCGCCAACCAGATAGGGTTGAAATTTCTTTTCATTTTCAGATTTATAAGGGTGTTTCAGCAAACACTCACCGAAGTGGGGATGTGACTATGGATCCAAATATCATCAAAAAAGAACCTCTGGAACCTTTTAATAATAAAACTTTTGATGAAAAGGTAATTAATTCTTTTACAACCATAAGTGAAAAATTATAGTATAGCTTCAACTTTAGTTTTTTTATTTTTAAAAACATTTTCCCAAATCTTTTTATTTTTTTTTAGTTTTCTGAAGAAAGAATATTTATATTTTAATTTTTTTAATATTCTAAAGGTTTTCTTTGTAACATAACTATCTAAAGAGAGAATTTTTTAGGTTGATTGTTGGGCCACATCTTTTGGAGAGGAGCCTAATGGGATCTCGAAGGAAGATATAAAAGAAGAAGAGAATGCGGTCAAAGAAGAAGAGAATGTTACTTTTGTGGATGAGATCTCCAAGGAAGATATAAAAGAAGAAGAGAATGCTGCTTTGGTGGATATAAAAGAAGAACCTCTGGAATCATCTAATTTTTTAAATAAAATTTATATAAATATCAATATGGATAAAAACATTTACTGCTGTTCCTATTGCAATAAGTCATTCCTAAGGAAAGCATATATGAAAAAACACATGGCTATACATCGCGATGAGAGGCCCTATAAATGTGATGTGTAATAAATTTTTTAAAGTAAAAGAATATCTAAAATCACACGAGAGGATACATACAGGGGTAAAATTGTTTGTTTGCAAATACTGTGGCAGGAAGTTTATGAGGAAAGAGGACACGATGGTTCACGAACGCATTCATACAGGAGAAAAGCCATATACATGTCCTCAATGTGATCGTAGTTTTCGAACTCGGTCTCATATCAGAGCCCACATCAAAACACATCTGTAAAAATTGTTTGTATAATGTTTTTTTTAAAGTTTTTTCCTCTCCTTTAAAAAATAATTAACCCTTTAGCAGGTAAATGATTGTATTATATTTGGATGGTGAACTGAATGAATTTTTCTCTCTCTCAAGGTTGGGTTGAAACGGTTGTTCGTCTTGGGAAAAAATAAAAAAAAGGTATTATATTCTTTTTTATTTTAGCCTATTAATTTTTACATTCAAAAATGGAAATTTATATATTTCTATCTTACTCTTCAGTAAAAAGATGAAAGGAAAATCTTAAATCTAAATCTCTAAATAATACTTGAATTATTTGGATGCTATAAAATATAACATTTATTTGAAAGGTCTCTAGTCTTCCCAAATGGGTTCTGTTACTACAGCTACTGAGATTAATCCATATTTATTTCTCAAAGACATAATAAAAGGTTGATTAACGGTAAGAGTTGGTATAACCCCATCAACACAACAGGCGATACCAATCGATGCAATTCTGACCCCTTTTTCATCCATCTCAAATTTATTTTCCAAATGAATATTATTCAGATATACACCTCCTTCAATAAACTTTGACATAAAATTTCCCCTCATATAAAGAGGTGGATACAAAGAATGTGATTTGCTTATTTTAACTTTTGGAAGCACAACTTTATGAAGACCATTATATTTCCTAACTTCATACTTTTCCAACAAATTTTTATTAAAGACCACCCTTTTTAAATGGTTTAGTTCTTTTCTAGTAAATTTCTCATCTCGTGCAGTAAAGAAGAAATCTTTTTTGGAAGATATGAATATTGTTACCACACTATCATCTGTATTTATTTCAAAAAAATTAATCCCATCTGAGAACCCAATTTTACTAAGACTGCCTGAAAACATCTTAGCTTTTCTTTTTTTTTTTTTTTCACCTATTCCCCAAAAGGGTTGAGTACCAGCATCTTTCATGTTATTCTTCCAACGGAGGTTTACATTGAGACCAATACAGGCAACAAAAGCCAGATATGATGAGGGTGGTAATTTCAACTCATAACTACTACCGAAAAGCTTCTTCATCATCTCTTCCATCAGTTTTCTTAGACTTTCTTGATTTCTTCGCTCGAACTGACCAACCGATAAATATTTCTCTTTTCTTAACTTGGATAAATAAGACTTTTCTTTCATTTCCAAATCTTTAGCGAGAAATACACCCACATTCATTCTTCCACTTTCGTGTAACTCAGCAAAATTAAACATAAAAACAGATACAGCTTCATCTCCTTTATCTTAAGTGCCATATAATATCAAGGAGATACTTGAAAGCAAAGAACGAGATGTATGTATTCCCCTTATCATTCTTGAGAGCCTCTATCATAATGAATTTATCCCAATTCTTTTTCAGGGGGTCCTCTTCTCTCTTGTATTCTGACAGAGGCGCCTCCATCTTTTCTTATAGCTCTTGTCGGGATGGGAGGAGCTTTATATATCCCCTGTTGCCTCTTTCCTTTCTCTATAGTTTTTATTTTTTCTCTTTTTTCTGTTTCATATAACTTATTATCTTAAGAATAATTTATATAAAATTTTATTATAAGAATCAAAATATACAAAAATCCAAACACATATATCAATTTCATTTCTCTATAAATTATTATTTTATAAAAATAAAAAGGTATTATATTTTACATTCAAAAATGGAAATGTATATATTTTTATCTTACTCTTCAGTTAAAAGATGAAAGGAAAATCTTAAATCTAAATACAGTATTTCTCTAAATAATACTTGAATTATTTGGATGCTATAAAATATTATAACATTTCTTATTTGAAAGGTCTCTTATTATCTAGTCTTCCCAAATGGGTTCTGTTACTACAGCTACTGAGATTAATCCATATTTATTTCTCAAAGACATAATAAAAGGTTGATTAACGGTAAGAGTTGGTATAACCCCATCAACACAACAGGCGATACCAATCGATGCAATTCTGACCCCTTTTTCATCCATCTCAAATTTATTTTCCAAGTGAATTTCATTCAGATATACACCTCCTTCAATAAACTTTGACATAAAATTTCCCCTCATATAAGGAGGTGCATCCAAAGAATGTGATTTGCTTATTTTAACTTTTGGAAGCACAACTTCATAAATACCATCATATTTCCTAACTTCATACTTTTCCAACAAATTTTTATCAAAGACCACCCTTTTTAAATGGTTTAGTTCATTTCTAGTAAATTTCTCATCTCGTGCAGTAAAGAAGAAATCTTTTTTGGAAGATATGAATATTGTCACCACACTATTATCTTCTGTATTTATTTCAAAAAAATTAATCCCATCTGAAAACCCAATTTTACTAAGACTGCCTGAAAACATCTTAGCTTTTCTTTGGGGTTTTTCTTCATCTATTCCCCAAAAAGGTTGAGTACCAGCATCTTTCATGTTATTCTTCCAACGGAGGTTTACATTGAGACCAATACAGGCAACAAAAGCCAGATATGATGAGGGTGGTAATTTCAACTCATAACTACTACCGAAAAGCTTCTTCATCATCTCTTCCATCAGTTTTCTTAGACTTTCTTGATTTCTTCGCTCGAACTGATCAACCGATAAATATTTCTCTTTTCTTAACTTGGATAAATAAGACTTTTCTTTCATTTTCAAATCTTTAGCGAGAAATACACCCACATTCATTCTTCCACTTTCGTGTAACTCAGCAAAATGAGACATAAAAACAGATACAGCTTCATCTCCTTTATCTAAGTGCCATATAATATCAAGGAGATACTTGAAAGCAAAGAACGAGATGCATGTATTCCCATTATCATTCTTGAGAGCCTCTATTATAATGAATTTATCACAATCCTTCTTCTTTTCTTCCAACAGGGGTTCCTCTTCTCTCTTGTATTCTGACAGAGGCGCCTCAGATTTCTCCATCTTTTCTTGTAGCTCTTGTCGGAATATCTCTCTGTGTTGGGAGTTGCCCCTTTCCTTTCTCTATATTGTTTTTATTTTTTCTCTTTTCTCTGTTTCATATAATTTATTATCTTAAGAATAATTTATACAATATTTTATTATAAGAATCAAAATATACAAAAATCCAAACATATATCAATTTCATTTCTCTATAGATTATTATTTAAAAAAAATATTTATTCACATACATAATATTCTTTTTTGCCTATTATGCCCATATAGGCTCTGTTACTACACCTACAGTGGCTAAACCATTTTTATCTCTAAAACATAAAATAAAAGGTTCGTTAATAATGTCTTGGCACTCCAGTATTTTCTGACTCAGTCCTAATTCCCTTTTTACCCATTTCAAATGCACTTTCTAGATATATTTCATATATCTTTTTATCAATAATATATGGATTCATAAAAACCTTTTCTCTTAAATTAGAAGGAACATTCAAACAGTGAAAAGTAGATATTTTAACTTTGGGAATTTCAACAATATTTAAACCAAGATATTTCTCAATTTTATAGTTTGTTAATACATTTTCATTGAATACTATATTTTTTAATCGGTAAAAATCTTCCCTGGTATATTTATTTCTTCGTGCACTGAACAACTCATTTCGAAATTCAGACCAAAGAGTAAATATTGTTATTACACCATCAAATTTTGTTTTCATTTCAAATATTCTTACACCATTCACAATCCCTATTTTACATAATCTTCCTGAAAACATTTGAGCATATCGTTGAGGTTTTATTTTATTTATTTCCCAAAAAGGTCGATTACCAACATCTTTTATATCTTCGGGCCAATAAAAACCTACATTGATTCCAATACAGGGAACTATACTGAAATGTTCTAATCCTTCCACTGTAAATTTATAGTTATCACCAAATTTTTCTTTCATCAGCTTCTCTATTGTTTTTCCTAGACTTTCTTTCGAACCCTGGATGAATCGATCGACTGATAAATTCATTTTTTTTAATTCTAACCAATAAGATTTTTCTATACTCAAATTTTTACTAAAATAAACACCAATGCACACCTGGTTGTACAACTCTTCAGATAAATTTAAAAATCTAGATAAAGATTCAAAACCTTCATTCAACATCGATAAGAAGTTAACAAAATATTTGAAAGATAAAGGTGAAAAACATGAATTTCCATCTTTTTCCATAAGGGTTTCAGTTATAATGGGATCAAGTTTTTCTATTACTGGTTGTTGTTCCTCTTTTCTCTTCTTAGAAAAGAATAACTCTATAACTTCTGTTTCTCTCTTGTCAGAATGATCCATCATAAGTAACTTACTGATTTCTTTTAAGAAAAAGCATTTATTCCTTCGTATTCATCATATATTTCTTTATTGAAAGGAATGAGGAATTTTCTGGAGAACATCGCCACTTCTTTAAGGATGTCTTTATATTTCATCGCTCCCATATTTATAGAATCATCAAAGTTTTTATCAAAATTGAATAATCTCGTTTCTTTTATAAATTCTATATATCTCCTTTTAATAACTAAAACACATAATAATAAACAATATATTAAAAATGCAAGAATTGGTAGAGAAAGAGCCATATTCAGTACAAGAGCCAAAGGAATAAAAAAAGATAAGGAAAGTAGAATGAAAGTAACAATATTATTATTATCATTACAGCGCTCCCTCTCTCTCTCTAGAGTTGCTTTGAGAAGGAGACGACGTGCATTATAACCTATAACTTTTCCATGAATAGATGCCTTTTGAAGAATTTTTGAAACATCTTCCTTAATTTTATCGCATTTAGCTTTTTCATCAAAATGTTCCATTATTTCATCGCCTTTAATGGGCTGGCCATACTGATTAATAGTTCTCGAACCAAGATATTGATAATAATATTTTAAGTATAGCTGGTTTTCTTCTTCTTGGAACATTGGTTTATCATTAAATAAATCCATCATTAACTGTTGATAAGTAGAATAAGTTTCTCCCGTGACTGGATCTACCGAACTCTCAAAAGAAGATGAGAAAGAGAGATTTGAATCTATTACATAATTGAGTAAATCACGGGGACTGAAGGGAGCTGTTGTAGATTCAGCATCTGTTATATTCATTTTAATACGGAATGATTCGTTGAAAGAGTGGGCATATTTTTCAAGATCAGCTCTGTATTTAATTTCATTCATCCAGCTCGTATCTATGGCAAAATCCAAAATGAGTCCGATAATAGAGATGAAGGTTAAAACCATAGCAACAACATTAAATGCTATAGTCGCTAATTTGGCCAACAATTTCAGCATCTGAACTACCACCTTCACCAAGGATTTCACTGCTAGACCAATAAATCTTCTACCGATTGAAGCAGCCACAAAAAAGGAAGCCGCCTTGACACCAGCCTGAGTACTTATTTTACCCATTGTGGCGCTTGTCAGTTTAGCTGTTATTTTTTTACCACCCTCCGCCAAAATATCTAAAATCTTGTCCACTACAACATCGGTTCCTAGATTGGCTACAATATTATTCAAAAAATCAAAATTATCCTCTAACCCCTGCATCAACCGACCTATACTTAATAAATCTTCCCAAATCTTTAAAGCAATATTCTGAACAGGAGCATCCCAGAAATTCTCTGTCGGGACGTGTGGTATCGGTATGAGATCGTTATTTGATGGGTTTCTTATTCGTGTAACCGAATAATAATTCTTACAATCTCCTTCCCTCTGACGAATATTAGAAATAATTTTACTTTTATATTTAAATAATATATTTAATATTGTAATAAAATACGCTCTTTCTTTTTCGCTCATTTCACTTTCTCCTATATTTACAACTTCTGATAAAAATATTTTTTTTTATTTCATCTATACTATTCACACCTACAGATATTTTTGTGAAAAGAAACATCAGATCATTTATTAAACCATATACCTCCTCCTCTTTGAAGGTGTCGGGATATTTCTTACTATAAGAAGATGAAAACCTTCGGATGAGATCCTTCTCAAAGTCCTTATCCATCTCTCTCAACAATAAAGACTGAAGCACCTTTCTGTAATTTAAACCACCCTTCTTCTCCTCCTCTAGGTTTACGACAGACCCGTTATCTAAAGTTACCTCTTTCGCTGAGGGACCTATTTTAGTAATTTTTGGTAAACTCTCTTGAATGGCTGTATTGTTTTCTAAATAGAGAAAGTTCGTCAGAACATCACCCAAAAAAAAAACTAGCAATATATCCACCTGCTGTTGTATAACAATCTTTTCCTTCAGGATCAAACTCTTTTTGAAAATATTGACAGTAGGGGTAATTTGGTACCATACTGGAAACATTTTTATCTACTACTGTAAATGGGGGTAGATCGGGATTGTTGAAACCTTCCACCCTTCCAGCAGAACTGAAACGCGATACGGGTATAGTGGCCCAGGTCAACAATTGTGGGTTTATGGCTCGACAGAAACCATTTTTATCTAAACCAGGAAGGAAATAATTTCCTGATGTATAGGTTTTCCTGAAAGAGGATCCACCTGTTTATTTATAAGAAAACAATTAGCCTGACAAGTCTCAAACTTCATACCTCCTGCATTGACCTCACTGTGTGCCGATTCATAAAAATCACAAGCCACATGAGTGCCAGAATCCTCATCCTTAAATTTAGATGGATCATTAGGATGACAATTAAAGGCTGTACAGTCAAAGAGATCTTGATCCCATGCAAGTTCTAAATAGTCATTTAATTTTTGGTTTTCCTCGACATAAACACCAATTTCTTTCCATCCCGATTTTCCCTTATTTATAAGTCTCATTCCCCGAAATAGATCAGGTCTATGTTTGAGTGCTATGGAATATTTTATATCCTCAGTGGCTTTACATGCATAAAGTATAGCATCGCTAAGATCGTCTTTACCTAAATCTGTCATTTTTTAAACAGGTTATTCTCTCAAATATTGTATATTTATAATATTTTTGTTTATGAAAAAAAATTCAGTTAATTCAGTAAATTTAATTTTTTTCTTCTCTTAAACAGTCCTAAATATTTTTTTTTATTTTTTTTTATAATAAATGTTATGTTCTATTTGTTTAGGAAACATCAAAGGTGCTTTTGGTTCCCCAGGGAAATGTAATCATTTTTTTTGTCTTCAGTGTATTTTGGAGTGGAGCAAGGTATGAATTATTATTTTTATTATTAATTTTTTATGCAGAAATATTTTCTAATATTAAAAAATAATACCTTTTTTTTATCTTTTCAGATCTGTAATACCTGTCCTCAAGACCGTATCGTTTTTTCTTTGATTTTTGTAAAAACGTTTGATGGAAAACATTTACGTCCTATAATGATTAAACCAAAAAAGCAAAGATCTATATTCTGTGAGGTATGTATAATCTAAAGTTATGTATAATTTTTTCAAGATTAGGAATATTCTTTATTAGAATTGTCGGTAAATAAATATAGGAGAAATTATATAAAAATTAAAGTTCACCGTGTTTATTTTAAATATATCACCAGTAACAAGATAGGTAACAAATAAAAATTAGAGTAAGTCTAAAATTAATATATATATTTATTTTAAATATATCACCAGTAACAAGATAGGTAACAAATAAAATTAGAGTAATTCTAAAATTAATATATATATATATATATATATATATATATATATATATATATATATATATATATATATCTACACATATTTTACAGGTATGTGGCAATAATAACAATGAAGAAAGATTTGTATTTTGCAACTCCTGTGATTCAGCCTATCATCTAGAATGTTTAGAAGAACAACCATTATTAAACATATCTACAATTGAATGGCGTTGTCTAAATTGTTTTTATATATAATTTATTTAACCCTTTAGCGGGAAAGTGGCTGTAGATGTTGTCAATAAACTCGATTTTTTATTATATCTCAAATAACAATATATAAATGACTTTTCAATCTACTAGGGCCGATTTCCCTTCTCGGTTGCTAGAGGAGGTGGGGACGTAGAAGAAGGTATGTCTGCGAGGTCTGTTGTTGCTCTGCCAAATTTCAATCATTACTGACCTATTTATGGTTAGCGGTCACTAAAGGATTAATCCACTTCATTTAGGGTAACCATTATACAAGTAGGTGAGAAGATTTCATGCTCCTCTGTTATGTCTGCTCCCCTTACAAAACTTCCGATAAGAAGGCCACAAGCAAAACATTTGCATATATCACTTATTCCTGTTAAAAGAGGAGAAAAAAATTAAATGTATATATGTAAAATAGTAGTATTTTTTCACTTGATTTTAGATTTTTTTCAAATTTAGAGAAAAAAATTATAATTACCAGTGTATATAAATCCATCTCTTGCCAAATAATTTACATCTATTTGGAAAATCAGCATAGGTATCCAGTCAAGTACTTTCTTCTCTCCACACACCTAAAAATAGAGAAAAAAATTAATTCAAATTATATATCAAGCAGAAATAAAAATATATAAAAAATATTTAGATAATTATATACTTACTATTCAATCTGGGCCTCTCCTTGATAATGTCCTCTGTCCATTTTTTAGTGGGCTTCATTAACGCTGTAATGAAAAATAACAGTGTTATATACGACCATCTGGTCATACGACTACACCTTTGTCATAAATGCATGGAGTAGTAGTAGTTAGTGTTGGATTGTTTTTGTTTTACAATAATATTTCAACCAAAACACCTCTTTCATTTGAACCTTAACTCCTCGAACTAGAGTGGTGGACAGTGCCGCTAGAAAGAGTTTTTGAGCAATATTGGCTGCCGCATTACAGTCTCTATCCAGAAAGGCTCCACCGATTGGACAAAAAGTAATTGTTGTTGTTGTTACTTTAACTGCTGGTGCTGATGGAATAGAATTGGAAGTTTGGAGAATTGTTCTGTGCTGGAAGCCACTCCATACGCAGCGGTCAAACGTCCACTTCTTACCTCCCATACGAGCTAATAGTTTCGTGTTGAAGACGAAGTTCCATCCTTCTTGTTCCTTGGGCATTTATGATCCCAAAAAAAATCTACTGTGTATTAATGATCTACAGTAAGATGTAAAAAAAAATTCAAAAACCAACTTTATTGATAACAATCCGATATAGCCTCTTGTCCGCTAAAGGGTTGAAAGGCATTGATGATTCCCAGAAAAGTCTACTAATTGTCTACAGCAAGATGTAAAATATAAAATATTCAAAAACCAACTTTACTGATAATAACCTGATATAGCTACTTGCCCGCTAAAGGATTTATTCTTACTTGAATTGGGGCATTTTCCTCTTGATAATTTTTGATGTTCTCTTGAGGGATTCTCATCTTCTTTCCATAATCCTATTTTTGTATAACAATGTATACACATTACCCAATCGTTATGTCTGATAGAGATAAATCCATTTTCAGCTAAAGTTTTAGCTTTTATTATATAATAAGGTTTCCACTCTCTGAATGTTTTATATCTTTCCTCAGAGTAATTTAGTAAATCCAAATATTTGAATTTGAAAGAATTCATGGTGAGCTGATTTTGAGATTTTTTTTACGTGTCTGACTCTCGGCAAAGGCTTCAGAACCTATTTTCTGGGGGTTATCGGAGAGCATTCCTTATATATACTTGAAGGGAAAGAAAAACGAGTTGCCGTTTTTTTATTTTAAAAGATAAGGATTATTATTTTAAAAATTTCATTATCCTTCTCCATTACTATATTTTTTATCTTTTTTTTTTTCCATTAAGCTATATATTTAAGAACAAGACAAGTAGTTATCCTTTAGTTTATTAATGGAAAAGGGGATTGAAATGTACAAAAATAAAAACAATCGAAGTTTATAATATTTTATCAAACTATAAAAATTTAACAAAGAAGTATGAATTCATTAAGAAAATATTTAATATATTTTGGAGTAAATATGAAATTTCCCATCATTTCTCTGAAAATGTTATTATAAAACCTAGTGAAGTGAACAAGGAAGTGTTATTAAAAAATATGGCTTTATTAGCCCTATTTTGTAAATGTGAAAAAAAAAAATTAATAATTTATTCCAAGCTAATTATAAATTTGTTTTCAGAAAAAAATGTTAGATCAACATTTATTTTTTATTTCAGAACTTAATTTTGAGAGGTATTGGAAAGGGAACATATATTACACCCAGTATAGTGACCTATGGTTGGAAAAAATTTTCAACTATAATGAAATGCATTGTATGAATTGTATCAAATATATTGATTCACAGAAAATTATATATTCACTAATTGAAAATAATTATAAAAATTATAATAATAGGGAAGAAGAAGAAGAAACTGATAGTGAAAAATCTAGTGAATATTGTTATGAAGAAGAAGAAGAGGAAGAAGAAATAGAAGAAGAAGAAGAAGAAGAAGAACCTGATAGTGAAAAATCTAGTGAATATTGTTATGAAGAAAAAGAAGAAATAGAAGAAGAAGAAGAAGAAGATTAAGGAAAAATCTAAAGTAAAAAATTTAGTAAAAGGTTTAAAAATAATATTTTTATAATAGATGAAAAAAAAGACATGCAGAATTTATCCTTTTTTTTTATATCTTTTTGTTTCTCTGTTCTATATTTTCCTTTTCTATTTTCTTTTATTTCTTCCCTTTTCATTTCTTCCTCTGGAAAGCAATTTATTATCAGATCCGCACCCTTGACCCCCACTAAATACCACTGGAAAGAACAATTAGACCCTAAATAATACATTGTATTTAAGGAGATGATACTAGAGTTGACCTTAGCACTAAGAGTGTGGTATAGATCAACATTAGAGTAAGATACTTCTAGAGGTAGAAAATCTCTTCCTTTCACATTATATATATATCATACTGGTATTCAGGAAAACAATTAGATAGTGTCACCTTGACTTCAATTTTATCGATAGTTTTATGTGCGAGAAGAAGGGTGTCGTCAGAAGAATTAATGCTGAGGTAGTTCCATCCATTCCAATTATCACAGTTGGTCAGGATGAGACAACCTTTCTGTTCCCGTAGGTTCAATTTTTTCACCTTTGGTCCCCCAGTTGTCATATCCAACTTTTTAATTCCGATTGTTTTCGAAATAGTATATTCAATCAACTGAGAGTCCACTCGTTGGTTCAATTGTACACTAAAGGTGTTGTTTTTTGTGGTTATGAACACTGTATACTGATTAAACCATTTTTCCCACCACGAAGAAAAGGGGGCCAGACAACCGAGTGGTTCCAGTGGGAAACATTTTCACAGGAGGTGGTTGCCGAGTGGATGGTAGTGTGGTTGAAATCTCCTTCTATCATCAGACAGGCCAGGGGGTGTACAGTCGCCAAACTTTCCACCTGGGCCACCTAGCCGCGAGAGGTGGGTAACGGGTGTTGGCAACAGTGTATATGTTTGTTCGTGTGTACATGCTCGACGAAAGTTCGGATCATCAACTCTCTTCGTCCATAGTGAACCTCTGTCAGAGTCAGAGTTCATCCCATAGATGGCTGGGTACGGAGTTAGGTGGTGAGAAAAATGTCTCAGGAGTAAGGCGGCTCTCCCATCGGCTCAGCCAGTTGCATGAAACTGGTCGCATGGAAAATTGTTGTGTGCCACAGGTCGCGCTGACCAAGGCCAAAGATATATGACTATATAAATTTTATAATAAAGTAATATAAATAATATTCTTATATAAATATAAACTTTTATTTATAATACAATAATATATATTATACTATACATATTTGGCCTTGGTCCGTGCAACCTGTGACATGCAACAATTCCATGCGACCGGTTTCCTGCAACTGGTCGAGCCGGTGGGAGAGCTGCTTAAGGGGGGAGCTTGGCATAGTGAAGTCCAGGGCAGGTGCAGGACGTTGAGGGGAGGGGGTTACGTTATTCATACCGCCAGTGACAATAAATGCCGAACTAGTTTTTGAGATATTGGCAATCTACCAAATATTTACATTTTTAACAATACTAAACATGTTATTTTCTATGTTGTTTTTACATTGTTACAATAACATGTTAATGCACTAAATACTGGAATCACTCCAAGCCTTTCTCTCACACTCTCTTATTATATCAGTAATTCCATTTCATAGGGTTATCACTTGATACCATTATCAGTATAGGTTGAAGATGAATGTATTTACCTAACATCTACAACCAGTTACAAGTAAGATTGCCTGCCATATTCACATCATGAATGACACTGACCAATAAACATTAGGATGATGTTCAGACACTGTTAACGGTTGCTTATTTCCTCGTTGGTAGTACTTCAGGCAGATGTTTTCATGTGTTCTGTGGCGCACCACGAAGAAGTAGATTAAAATACTGTCACCTCAGCAGGCAGAGATTTTTTTTTTTCTTTTTTATGCATACTTTTGCCGAATGTGGTTATTATATCAGCTATGATAATGATTTACCGTACCATTTTTCATATGACTATGATCATTACAGCACATCTTTATAGTTCATTCGTCTAACGTATGACTGAATTACACATTGCAAGGAAAACTGATTGTGAGCGGTGCCGCTTATGTGTGCGGTCACACATTTACATGCTCATCGATTATTCACCGAACAACATTATCTCACATTATAGCAAGATGAAGACACCATCTCTTCACCACAGTATGCAAAAGCTTCCAGTCATTTTAAGCTCAATTTTATTGATTCATGAATTGTTTGGACATTTATATCACCATTACCTGTGATATTACTCATGTGATTGGTAAATGCAACATAACGAACATGAAATTATCATTACAGGCTGGAACACTTTTTTCTTTTTTTCTTTTTTTTTTTTTATCCCGCGAACCTCGCTTTAGCCCCCGTCACCGAGGTCCGGAGTGCGAGGATATGTGATGTTGGTTGCTGACTGGCTGCTACCAAGACCTAGGTCATAAGACAAGGGCTTGGTGTTTAATAGGAGAAACCCATCTCTCCTGACGGGGGTGGAACCACGTCACACGGATCGCCTGGCGGAAGCGTTAACTACCACGTCACCCACAGTACTGTTTCAAATATTTAATATATATCAACTATTAAAACAATTGCCGTGTTTGCACTGCAAGCACAGAGATCCACGTAATGATTAAGTGATGAGATGCTTAGGTTTTCTATTGTTAACGAAAGGTTGACTCATGACTAGCTGACTCAAGGCAGTATTCTGCCTCAACGAACGAGTTTCAACCTCCGACATCTACAGCTCCTAACTCTCCTACTTAGTTTAAATTAATATCCTCCCAATGAGTAATCCTGTAACGATTAATGATCTAACTTGTCTAATCATGTCTCGGATCAAGAATGGTATTTCAATAGGTTTAATCGAAACCGGCCCAGGACTGGCTAAATGCAAAACGAACAGTCAGACACAGGTATCTACTTTTCAACCATAAGAGCCGGTCACACGACGGTTCTTCCCCCCAAAAATATGCAGTAGACATTTTTTAGCCATGGGTTTATCATGTAATAATGAAAAAGAGTACTTTTTAAAATATATAATATATGTAAAGATGCGGCGTTTTGAATTAGTTTACTTATTGTTTTCAATACTTGCATTATCCAACACTTTCAAGAAGCTCCTTTGAAATTCTATCGCCTAAAAATTGTTGACTGATTACTGGGATGAACTTTGACTGAGGTTCACTAAGGAAAACGAGAGGTGATGATCCGAACTTTCATCAAGCATGTACACACGAACAAACAGATAGCCTACTGCACACTGTTGCCAGCACCCCTTACCCACCTCTCGTGGCGGGGTGGCCCAGGTGGAAAGTTTGGCGACTGTACATCTTTTCCATCAACTATCTGCCAGTAACTCATCCAGCTGGGGGTAGTAGTCGGTTCCAGTTGTAAGGCAATAGGGAGGGGCCGAGGTCTTGGCATCTGGTCCCGGGCGAACAGGGTTGGACATACTTCATCTGCATATCTTTCTCCGAATATAGTCGCCATCAGAAGAACAATTCATATACTCATCATTATGTATAGCAATACCTTGAAAAAAAAAAATGTATATATTAAAAAAAAATCTTTAATTCTATCGAATTCATATTTTTTTAAGAAAAAATTAATTTTATTAAAAATGTAAACCTTTTTATCTAAAGTCTTACCACTAAAAATGGTGATCGAAAACGATTCGGATAGAATACAAACGAAATCATATGTCAACTCTCAGAGAGCAGAACGACAACTGAGGGATTTTGAGTTTAATCTTTTTGATAGATCTTTTTGAGAGAGAACGGAAAGGAGGCGGGGTCAGATAACCCTTTAGCGGGCAGCCAGATAGGTCAGCAAGGTTGCCTTTTCGCCTCAGTGCTATATACGACCATATGGTCATACGACTACACCTTTTCGAAGAGAGGTATGACATTCTCCGAGTCCAACAGTATTTTGCCCAGGGAACATTTAATATTCTTATGGTATCGTTTGGTCTTGGAGGACCTCATGGCCTAGCCTAGCGTGGCTGACAATTGAAAAGGGAAGGTCTGTCTCATTTATCTACTACTAATTTTTTTTTCCTCAATAGGTTTAAAAGGCATTTATGATCCAAAAAATAAAAAAGTCGCCCGCTAAAGGGTTGAAAGGCATTTATGATCCCAAAAAAAGTCTACTATGTAGTAGTGATCTACAGTAAGATGTAAAATAAAAAACCAACTTTATTGATAATAACCTAATATAGCCACTTGCCAGCTAAAGGATGTGAAATATTAATTGTCTATAGTAAGATGTAAAATAAAAAATATTCAAAAACCAACTTTATTGATAATAACCTTATATAAGCCACTTGCCCAAAATCATATAAGGCTAACTTAATTTTTTTTACACATTCAGAAAAATATTTAGGAGTGATGTATCATACTTCCGATTTTTTTTTTTTAATGATTGGTTATCCACTATTCTTTTTTTTTGGGGGGGGAAATTCAGAAAAAAACTATGGGAGTAACACATGATAGTTCAGATTTTTTTTTAATTTTTCAACGACAGCTCACTAAATCATATAAGGCTAACTTAATTTTTTTTACACATTAGAGATTCAGAAAAATATTTAGGAGTGATACATCATACTTCCAATTTTTTTTTAATGGTAGGTTATCCACAATTATTTTTCTTAATTTTTTTTACACCTTACAGATTCAGAAAAATATTTAGGAGTGATATATCATTCTTCCAATTTTTTTTTAATGATAGGTTATCCACAATTCTTTTTTTTTTTTTTGGAAATTCAGAAAAAAAACTATGGAAGTAACACAACATAGTTCAGATTTTTTTTAATTTTTCAACGACAGCCCACTAAATCATATAAGGCTAACTTAATTTTTTTTACACATTCAGAAAAATATTTAGGAGTTATATATCATACTTCCAATTTTTTTTTTTAATGATAGGTTATCCACAATTCTTTTTTTTTTTTGGGGGGGGGAATTCAGAAAAAAACTATGGGAGTAACACAACATAGTTCAGATTTTTTTTTAAATTTTTCAACATCCCACTAAATCATATAAGGCTAACTTAATTTTTTTTACACCTTAGAGCACCTAAATTTACTACGTTTCCAAAATTCCAACTAGTGATTACTATCGGAGGATGAACTCAACTTTTGAGGGCAAAGTTTATTTACTGCGTTTCCAGATTCCGCAACTAGCGATTACTGTCGGAGAAGATGCGTATAACCTTTCTAAGAAGGGGGATACTACTGAATTATTGAGAAGGATGAACTAAACTTTTGAGGGCAAAGTTTATTTACTGCGTTTCCAGATTCCGCAACTAGCGATTACTGTCAGAGAAGATATGTATAACCTTTCTAGCTAAGAAGGGGGAATTATTGAGAAGGATGAACTAAAGTTTTGAGGTAAAGTTTATTTTGAAAATTCAGAAAAAATCTATTAGTGACACAACATACTTCAGATTTTTTTAATGACAGCCTATTTTAAATTCTAAATCATATTAGACTAATTTAATTTTTTACACTTTAGAGATTTAGAAAAATCTTTAAAAAATTAATTTTATTAACATCCCGATATTTATTTTCTAAAGATATTATTTTATTTCTAAATTAATTTTTTGGGAAATTGTTTTTATTTATTTGTTATATATAGTATATCCGAGTTATTTCTACCATAACATCTTATGGTTTAAATCGATCATTTGTTTTACAGGATCACTGAGTGGATCCGACTGAGCCTCCAAGAATGTATCTGGGTTACTTGGAGGTGTGACCTCCAGCAGCTTAAACAATTTTGTGTCATAGGCCATTTCGGCCTGCGGCAACACACATTCAACACTGATTTGATTTATATTTCCCTGATGATCCTCAATGGAGTCTTCAGGAGCTTTATCGTCCAGCAAGTCCTTCAGGGACCCGATGTAAGAAGAGGCCGATCTCAAGATAGCTTTCTGAGTCTTTCGTTTGTACATCGGCGGCAGAATACTATGTAGCCTTTTGAAGGCATGTTTCTTCTGTTGTGTTAGTTTTATTTTTTTTGGATACCCTAGAAGAGCGCGACTTTAACTTTGGCGTTAGGTTATATGTAGCCACCAATATTTCTCGCCGACAGCTAACTTCATCTTTGCCCTCCTGAGCATCAATGGTTGTCTGAATGTTATTGTGTTGGTCATCCACTGCATCGTTTCCCGTGGTCGGGCCTACATCTTGGTTCTCCATTCTCAGTTATTATTCTTAGTTCTGTATTAATAATCAATATTTATTATTTTATTTCTAAACTTCTCTGTTTTAATTATATTTTAATAAATTATATAAACCTAATTTGATTTTTCTTCTACTTTTGGAAATTTGAGAAAGTCTATAGGATTCATAAATCACACTTCCATTCTCTTATTTTTTTATTTTTATTATTATGACAGGGCTAATTTATAAAATAGCTTATCAGTTATTCCTCTACATTTATTTACTCTCCAAAAATTTCACAAAGTTTCCAAGTCTCTCTTTACTCCTGAAAAGGTTATGGAACAGCAATCTCGCCCTGTAGCTTCTCGCATCTTCTCTGTAGTTTGGCAACCTCCTCTCCATCACTTCTTTTTTTTTTTTGGTCACGTTTCCTTTCAGATCAGATACATTGTTACGTTTAATCCCCTGCTTTTTCTTCTTCGAGTTATCGAAAGTCATAGATGAGTGAACAGGAACAGCCCCTGCCACAGAAGAGGCGCGAGCTAGGTCCAAACATAGTGGCCTAGCCCTTTTGTCAATTCCAGTCCCTGACACAAACACAAATGATCTTACAGGATTACCTATCTCATATGGAATACCCATTTTTTTTCCAATGCTCCTGAGCTGACAGTACTTCTCGGTCACCTGTTGAAAAAAAACAATTTTAGTTTATTAAAAAAATATATATATATAAAAAAGCTACCCCTTTTGAAGTAGAACAAACCCACATTTCATTTCTGTTATTGAAATATAGGAAGTTTAAAAATCACTTTTTAGTAAAACAACAATAAAAACCTCACATATATATACCTTCTTCTTTTTCTTAACCTCCTGTAGCCCAAGATATAGGCTATCCTAAAAATAAAATATATGAGGAGGACAGGACCTAGGGATTGCCTAACACATAAGTCCTGTTTCTTGGCTGACTTTGTAGTTTATATCTGCCTTGATCAAATTCTATTCCATCAGCACCAGCAGTTAAAGTAACAAGAACAACAACTACTACTTTTTGTCCAATCGGTGGAGCCTTTCTGGATAGAGACTGTAATGCGGCAGCCAATATTGCTCAAAAACTTTCTAGCGGCACCGTCCACCACTCTAGTCCGAGGAGTTAAGGTTCAAATGAAAGAGGTGGTTTGGTTGTAATATTTTTGTTAAACAACAACAAAAAATAATCCAACACGAACTACTACTACTAGTACTACCACTACTCCGTACATTTATGACAAAGGTGTAGTAGTATGACCAGATGGTCGTATATAACTGAGGCGAAAAAGGCAATTCCAACCCTTGCTGACCTATCTGGTTGGCAGTTGGCTGCCCGCTAAAGGGTTATAAATAATTAAATAAAGGATAACTCACTTATGATGGATCCACTTCTCGTTATATAGTATCAATTGAAGTGAGGTATGCAACACAAATTCCTCAGGGGGGTCTTATCCTCACAAATTGGCACCTTTACAGAGTCTCACTGTACCCATCCTTCTCTCCTTGTGACTACCCAAATACTGCTCATCACGCTCTCCCTTGGCCTCTGTTCTGCAACCAACTGCCAACCAGAGAGGTCGGCAAGGGTTGAAATTGGTTTTCATCTCAGGGGGTCGAGGGTACATCCATTGATCATTATCTTCATCATATAAACCAAATATAATTTTAAAAAGGTTTCTCTTTTGATTATTATTTCAATGGTTTTATCTTGAAGAGTTATAAAATTGAAAAAAAATGAAAGATTTTTCATATAATAATTCTCAAATAATTTTAAAGAATATGTCTTTGGAATGGGTAAATATTAACTGACAATCTTTTTTTGGTAAAAAATAGATGGTCTGAGTAGCCCATGAAATTGAGAAAATAAAAATTCCAGTTTCCTTTTCACAAAAAAATGTTAACTAAATATAGAATCTTGGAGGTCGAGGGTACTTCCATGGATCGTCATCCTCATCATCTAAACCAAACATGACAATATACCGAAAATCTAAATACTGGAATAATCGGGTTTTCAGTATTTTTGGAAGAACTTTGAAAGGAATTCCTTTTTTAATTATTATTTCAATGGTTTTATCTTGAAGAGTAATAACTGTTGGATATTCTAGATGGTAAAAAATTAGAGATTTCTTGATGTGAATAATTTTTAAAAATATCTCTTTGGAATGGGTAAATATTAATTGACTTTTGTTTTCTTTCAATAAAAAAATAGATGGTCTGAGTAGCCCATAAAATTGAGAAAACGAAAATACCAGTTTCCTTTTCCCAATCTGCCATAAAAAAATTGTTAATTAAATATGGAATCTTGTAATATATGTCAAATATTTCCATTGGATGTTTATCTGGACACCGGAAAAAGATATCATTTCTAAATATATAAAGAAAATCAGATGTCAAATATATACATATTAGTAACTGAAGGAGTGTAAAGTGAATAAATCATAGAAGGCTAACTTGTTTTTTTAATATTTTTTAGTTTGGAGTTGAAGACCCGGCTATAAATTAGCCCCGGGTATGGGCTATTCTCCTGACTGGTTTTGTGGTGTGATAGGCCCAAAAGGTATTTATATATAGAAAAATATATAGCCAAAAATCAATTTTATTCTTATATAGCCACTTACACGCAAAGAGGTTAATTTAAAAGCATAGAAGGCCAGTTTTCGCTCAACTTTTTAAAATAATTTCCTACAAGAGACCTTCTCGCCATCATCTATAAATACGCCAATGCCCTTATCGTAGAAGAATACTAACATTACTTCTATATCATCCTTTTTTAGAGCTTCCATTTTGTCCAAGAGCTCTTTTTCATTGAGATGGAAGAGAAGGTCTTGTACTTCAAATTTGATCAGGTACTTTTTTTCATTGAGATCGAAGAAGGGGTCTCCTACTTCAATTTCCTTTTTTCAAGTTCTTTTATGACTCTCGCATGTTCCCAACTTTCTGAATGGTTATCATCGCTTACAATCAGTGCAGTTGCTTTAACCGTTTCCATTCTATATTATGGTTTCTTTAATCCTCACCCCATATTTATAAGATATTTTTACATCCCAAATTCCAAGGTGGTGGAATTCCAACATCTTGGGAAAAACTCCAAGGAGACAATGTTTTCAAGAGCTCACTGATATTTTTTTCAATTTCGCCAACCTAATTATAATCACCAGCCAGATAAATAGGTTAGTTGAAGTTACATAAAACTTAACATTATTTTTTTTTAGAAAAATTTTGGAGATTAAAAAAAAAATCTATAGGAATGACACATTCTAAATTATAGAAGGTTAACATTTTTTGGAATTTAATTTTTTTCATAGCCCTGAATAAAGGGATTTACTACATCCTAATCTTAACGCTTCAAAATAGGAGCAATGGGTCTCATCCATTTTACGAAAGGTTTTTCTCATAGAGAACTTCAAAGTGCACTTCTAAAACATCTGCCATATTTTCTAACCTTTTCTTTGTGTTTTATTAGGTTTGATTTCTGTGAGAAAATCTTCTCACAATATTCACAGGTTAAAGGGTTTTTTTAGTGTGTATTATTTCGTGTCTTTTTAGAGTATCCTTTTTTTTTTTTTAGCTTTCCCCCCCGTATGAGTGAGTTTATGTTTTATTAGGTTCGATTTATCCGAGAAAATCCTCTTACAATATTCACAGGTAAAAGGTTTTTCTCCTGTATGAGTACGTATATGACTCGTTACGGTCCATTTTCGCGAGAATGTCTTCTCACAGTACTCACAAGCAAACGGCTTTTCTCCTGTATGGGTGCGTTTGTGTTTTATCAGCTTTGATTTCTGTGAGAAAATCTTCTCAATATTCACAGACTAACGGGTTTTCTTTAGTGTGTATAATTTCGTGTCTTTTTAGTGTATCCTTTTTTTTGAAACACCGATCGCATTTGTCGCATTTATGCGGCTTGTCATGGCAATGGGTGGCTAGTGCTAGATCTACAGAATTAGGAGAAACCTCCGGGTATTCCGGTAACTTTTTACTCTTTTCTATTTTTAACTTATAACATCTCCAACAAAGAATTTTCAATACCGCGTTCATCACAAGTATAGATTTTTTTTGTACTGAGATCCAGGGGCTCCTCTTGGATATTACTCCCACTGGCCTGTTCTAAAGAAACTTCCATATCTATTAATTTTAAGTATAAAGAAAAAATAGTTATTAAAAATAATTATTTAAAATTCTTCAGAATAAATAAAGTACACTTCTTTTTAGGTTATTTTTATAGTTTTCTCCACTGCAGGACCGGCCTATTCCTACTGAAGCAAGGACGGTACAAGTGGCTTAGGTTGTCTGGTAGAGATTGTATATAGTGGGAATAGTTACTTGTGTTAGAACACCAGGCAATCTGCTTTCTCTTCGTATGTGATTTCTTAGGTTTGATTTATCTGAGAAAGTCTTCTTACCGTATTCAGACAAGCGGCTTTCTTCCTGTATGAGTGCATTTGTGAATTTTCATACTTCCTTTCTGCGTGAACATTTTACTGCAGTATTTACAGATAAATGGCCTTTCCCCGGTATATATGACTTTCACAGTATCCACAAGTAAACTGTTTTTCTCCTATACGAATGCGTTTATGTATTACCTTTACTTTCCGATTGAATGTTTTATTACAGTATCCAGAGAACCTTTCATTATTAATTTTTAAATATAAAGAAACTATAGTTATTACAAACAATTATTAAAAATTCTTCAGATTAAATAAGGTATATACCTTTCTAGGTTGTTTTTATAGTTTTATCTTATCTAGTCAAAAAGAAAAGAAAAAGAAAAAGTAAATTCTTATTATTTATTTTTTATAACAAGAAGAAATCTAAAATATCATAAAATTCCTATGTATTTAGTAGCAAAATAACCTTTTACTGGGTAACCTCAGATAGATAGGTCAACGAGTTGAAATAATTTTACACAAGCTTTTCCCCTTTGTAGATTCATCATAGTCCATTTCTGCTGGAATATCAGGCAATCGGTTTTCCTCTCCTATGAGTGTGTATGTGAATCTTTAGTTTCGATTTCTCCGAGAATGTCTTCTTACAATATTCACAAGCAATCGACTTTTTTCCCGTGTGGGTACGTACGTGAATTTCCATGCTGTCTTTCCGCCTGAATTTTTCACTACAGTATCCACAGGCAAAGGGTTATTAGAAACTACTATAACACTACTGAATGAATTTTTAGTAACATCTAATGCACATTTTGGGTTAGAAAATCTCAGAACCTTAAATGTTGCTGCTCCTATTTTAAATAAAATAAATCCATTGAATAAAACTGTTATAAAAACCGACTCTAGCTATATTGTTAAAGAATTTAAAGATCATATAATGAAACAAGAAAAAGAAAAGGAAGAGAAGGATAGTAAACGATCAGAGAGGAAAAAACGGAAAATATTTCCTATATAGTTAATGAAATTGAAAAAAATAAAATCAAGCTTTGCGGGAGAATTAAATAAAACTCGATATATTTATAAGTGAATGTTTAAATTCTGGGGTGTGTGTTGATTTCATTAATACTATGGGTAACCACTTAGCAAGGGGAATGTTTCATTGTGTTCAAACTAGTCTACAGATGAACAAATCCCATGATTTTAAGGTAAAAATGGTTAAAAAATTCAGATATAATATTGATGAATCAAATATTGTCCCATTATTTACATGTATTATCAGTTGGGAATGTATCATTCGTAGCCATAGTATTCAATTGGCAAAAAATTAGGTTTAGATGATAATGTTGTCATTCTTGAAAATGGTGGATTGACAATGAGAGATGTGTTTGATTTACTATCATTTATTATAGAGAAATGTTATCATAATTTACATAACAGAAATAATATAGATAGTATTATAATTAAGGATAAAAGTAGTACTGAAGATGAGGAAGAGGAGAAAATAAAATCAGGAGGTAAAAGGAAGAAAGTATTCAAATATCCCATCAGTAAAAAATATGCAAAACAGATTAATGAGAAAGAAATAAAACAGTTTATTAAGAAAATTAAAACAGTTACAAGGGAAATTTCTGAAAATACAAAGAACAAATGTAATATAAGAAATTTTGTTGATACACTTCTCAAAACATCTAATAATATTAATTTTAACATAAATGATTTTGTAGACAAAAATAAAGAAACATTCGCTATATCAAATAGTGTCTCTCGTAAACTATTTTCTTGTGTTAATTTGTTAATGAAAATAGATCAGTCTAATAAGAATAAAAATAAATCATATTTTTCTTCTCTTGAAAATATGGTAAATTATTCTGTATCTAATAAAGATATCATTTCACTTTTTACTATATTACATAGTTGGGATTATATTACTAGAGAGTACGCTAGTGCTGTTCTATCTTTATTGTTTAATGATAAGGACATTTTTATGATAAAATCTCTAAGAGAAGTCGGATTCACAGTTGAGAATATTTTGCATATGTTTACCTTCCTTCTTGAACTTACTACAAGAAATTTCGAAAATAAAATTTAAAAATGTCAAATCCATTTGATGAAAATTTTTTCGTCTCTTTTGAAACAGAGTCCAGTTTACAAGACCAGTTTCCTCAATGGATAGAAACATTGCCGTGTCACTGTAATAAGAAAGAAATATTAAAATTATTTAACTCCTTTTTACAAAAGAAAAAAAAAAAGATACTATCTTTCATGATTCAATTAAAAATTTCCTAGAAAATGTTGCTATTAGAGACTTTTTTAAGAATAAAAAAAATCTTACTCTAATTGAAAATGGTTTGAATAATAAATTTTCTTATTGTTGTGAATTTTCCAAATGTAATGAGGAAGAAGGTTCCGAATATGACCTCTCAGAATTCGATCATCTAAATTATAGTATTATAGGAATTTGTATGAACTGTAAATACAGAATTATATGTTTTAAAAATGGTATTTGTAACAAATGCAACGAAAAACCATTAGCTCTATATAAATTTATACATAATATGGTCATAAATCAAGAATTAAGTGGAGGGTTTCTCATATTAAATTATTATTAACAAATTCAATTTCAGCATATTTTTAAATCTTTGAAAATTCTTGATATAAGTGAAAATTATTTTCAATATGAAGTTCAAGTTGTATTGAGAGGATTTGATGAAAATAATATTCGCTTTCACCATGGCCTAAATAATTTAGCTTGAGGAGGAAGTGGATCTATTTATCATTTAAGAGATAATATAGAACACCCTTGTTTTTGTAATGAATTAATTTATCTTTTTTCGATTAATAATAATCAAAATAACATACAAACATTGAAAAGCTTACATATAATAGGAAATTATATTATACTTTCAATTGATTATAAAATTATTTTGATTAATAAATTACTAACAGTTGAAATTGATGTCTCCTGAAGGTAAAAATGAGCCTGAAAATAAGAAAATAAAAAGGGAGAAAACTTTTTCGGATATACTTTCAATGATAGCGGTCAATGAGAGGGATAAGTCCTACAAACATATTAGAAAATTTAAACATTAAAAATTCTTTTGAAATTGACTATTTTAATTTTGGTAATATGGAAAAATTTGGATATAAAGAAAAAAATCATTTCGTTGTTAATATTACTAATCAATTTTTTTATTATGCAGAAAGGTTTCATTATATATTTCTACTACCTCCAATCATAATTAATTACCATAAAAATGAAGTATTATTTTTAACTAATATTCAAAACAAATACAATGTATTTATTTCAAGAGAAGATAGTAAACATTTAAATAGTCTCATATTATCCCATAATATATTAGATACATTTATTAATTTGAAATATGACAATAGAAGAGATGAAGAGGTATTAACAAAAGATAATCTAAATTACATTACTAATTTAATTTCTTCAATATGTGAAAAATAATGATAATTAACCGCCAACCAGATAGATAGGTCAGCAAAGTTTGAATTGGTCTGGTCATATGACTATATTCTTCAATCATGAGATAGGAAGATGAAATAATTTCATTAGATATATTTTTATTCGTCTTCTAAGTATATTGTTTGAGCATAAAATGTATATATATCATTATTCATAAGTAATGACAAATTATTTGTTTTGATAATCCTGTAAATAAAATTATGATAACTATTGTTATATTTCTCTTTAAATGTCCCACATATAAATGATTTAATTTTTATTTTATTTTTAGGGTTTGTGATTAATAATTGAATATTTTGTCTAAAATCAAGATCATAAGTATTTCGATAAGGATATTTTTGAATACTCCATCTCCAATAAGGATGGTTAATTTTTATATAAAACCCATGATCTGTTCTACTGATTATATCATAATTCAATTTCTTTTTTCTTTTGAATTATTCTATCTGTTCATTGGAGCAAAATATAATCTTTCTACTAATTAAAAATTCACATATTTTCCTATCTACATCTTCTTTAATATAATGGCAGTGTAAACAATGATTAATACTATGAATTTCACTACAAGTTATACAAAAAATAGATTTTTTCTCATATACTATATCTCTCCAGTCTGTATATATTTTCAATGCCTCAGGATATATATATATATTTTTTTTATTTCATCATTCCTAAAGTCATAACATAATAATTTAGAAAATGCATTATATATATTTTCTGTTAATATTAATGTTTTGACTGCATCTATAAATATATTTACATGACGAGTAACAAAAATACTCATATGCATGATAATTGTTGAGTGATTTACTGAGCGATGAATAGAAGCACATATAATTATAGTATATAATGAGAGACCATTATGTGATATTTTACATGAGATTATTCTTTTCTTCGTTTAATATACCATTGTTAATATGGTTAAAAATTATATCTATATTATCGTTATTTAATATATATATATATTTTTCTCAAAATTAAACCCCTCAATATCAGGACAATAAAAATTCACAGTGTTTTCCAAATTTAGAAAATAGGAGACCTCTTTCTGATCGTGTCCATAGTTTATGTTTGAACCCAACTTGTATTGAAAACATTTTTTTATTTAGTTATTACCATTTGGCCATAATCTATGTTTCCAAATTTTAATTAATATCAGTCCAAATATAAATACAGTTATAAAAGATACACACGTATTAGTTAGGGGATCACCAGTATTCATATTTTTAAAAATATTATTTATACTATTTAGAAGTGTTAATTTCTGATCCTCAGTTAATAGTTTTGGTTCATTGGGTGTTTCACTGGAAAGTAGGGAAGGTTTGTTCTCATTTTCAGCAACAATAGTATTACTTATACAACCCAACAGAAGTATAATTATTCTAGTCATTATGATTTAAAAACTAAAGATATATCCTCTTCCGTTGCAATTTTTTTCTCTACATTATTTATTTTATTTTTTATATTTATTAATTCCTCTACATAAATATTATTTAACTGTATAATATTCCCTTCATTTTTTTTTTTATTTGATGACAACCACGGATATTTTTTATATCGTCCTTTTGAAATATGAAAAGAATCTGCTATTTCTTTTCCTTTTCTTAGCCCATCAATAATTGTATTTGGTTGACTATAAACACGTAATATATCCCTTTGTAAAATATAAGAAAAGAAATCGGTACATTCCATCTGTTGATAATCGTTTCCAAGTGCTTCTTCTAGCGATATACGAATTATGGTTACCCCTTCAGTATTAGAAAAATTTCTCTTTTGGATATGAAAACTTGGAGCACAATCATCTACCCAAGATTTTTCTGTAAATCTATTTACAAGAGTATCATTTACCCCTGGGCATTTTGCTTGTCTTCTTTCCTGACTTATATTTCTTGGATAGTTATATATTACACCATTTTCTACAACACCTTTCATGTCATATGGATACACTTCAATACAACCATTCAAATGATCCTTCTTAGTTATTATTATCCCTTTAATATTTGATGGGAGGATAGAATCAAATGTACTCAATTTTTCTTGATATTCTTTTAATAAAATATTTTGAAACATTTTAATGATTAGGTTAAAGGAAAGATAAATTTTTATTGATTTAACCCTTCAGTGGGCTATCAACCGCCAACTAGATAGATCAGCAAGGGTTGAAACTATTCTTCATCTCAGAGTTAATAACTCTTTGGCAGAGTAACGAAAGAGACCTTAGTAGCACAGATACACCTTCTTCTTCTTCTTCTTTACCTCCTGTAGCAACCTAAACTTAATTGCAGCCTGGGTCATGCATTATCCTGGTTAGTAGTGGGATATAAACTGTTTAAAAAAATAATAATAAATGGGGAGAACAAGACCTAGAAATTTCTAGATAAATGAGACAGACCACATTCCTTCCCTTCTCAATTGTCAGCCAGACTAGGCCATGAGGTCCTCTAAGACCAAACGATACTATACGAATATTAAATGTTCCCTGGGCAAAATACTGTTGGACTCGAAGAATGTTATTCCTCTCTATCTCTCGGATGGCCGTCAAGGTTTCTCAGCTGTGCAGTGCGATGATAGAAGATCTACTTCAAAGAGAACTTGATGGTGTTGTTAGTCTGGTCAAATGGCCAGACTTTACCAAGATGAATGTGTTTGTACAACTCTTCACCCAAGGGTGCGAAGCGAGGAAGAAGAGGACAAAACCCACCAACTTGGCGATGATGGGACGTGGAGTAAACGGTTCGCAAGTGCCGCCAATATTCCTCAAAAACTCTTTCTAACGGTGGCACCGTCCACCACTCTAGTCCGAGGAGTTAAAGTTCAAATGAAAGAGGTGTTTTGGTTGAAATATTATTGTAAAACAACAAAAAACAATCCAACACTAACTACTACTACCACTACTCCATGCATTTATGACAAAGGTGTAGTCGTATGACCATATGGTCGTATATAACACTGAGGTTAACAACATCCCGAATCATCTTCCTCTTCATTTTCATCTTCAGATTCATCATTATTATCATCATCTCTTCTTCTTCTTCTAGTTCTTCTTCATCTTCTTCCATATTATCAGTTTCATCATTTTGAATTTTATAAGTTGTTAGTTCATCTTCAGATAATATTTCTTTTATATACTTAACATCTTTTTTTATATTATATAAAATATTTAAAATATAGTTTTTTTTCATAAAAATTTTTAGTAATTTTTCCTTTTTGGTTAGACATTTTTAAATTTCACTTTATTATTCATAATGAATATCTTTTTATAGTTAAAAAAGAATAGAGAATGAATTTTTTCATATTTTTACTTTCACAAAGAAAATTTGAACTTGAATCCGTTTACAATGACAACAAATGAAGACCATTTCTATATAACTTCAACAGATAAAGAAGAAGATTTTAACGAAAAGATAGATTTTTATGTAAATAATATAAAAGTACATAATTTAAAACAAGAACAGATTCAGAAAATAGATAATTTGACTCATAACATAACCCATTCTACTAAAATTTATGAATGGTTAATTAAAACTAATCTAAATTATCATCAACTTGCTACACAACCTAAAAAGGAAAAAAAAAATGTAGAATTATATTTATATATATATAAAGCATTTAAAAAAATTGGTATATATATAAGCATCAAGCTATTCATATCAATCAGTATCATAAAGGAGCTAAGATGGTTAAGGAGCTTGGTTTCTATGATACACTCGGAGTGAAACCCAGCGTTACCTCAGATGAGCTTAAAAAGGCTTATCATAAACTGGCTCTGAAATATCATCCTGATAAAAATCCCAATGAAGGAGATAAGTTCAAATTAATTTCACAAGCGTATGAGGTATTAAGTAATCCAGAGAAGCGAAGGGTTTATGAACAAGGTGGAGAACAATCATTGAAAGGGGGTGAATCTGAGACCTTTAGATCACCTATGGATATCTTTAATTTTTTCTTTGAAAATGTGAAGAAAACATCAACTGACACAAGAGATGTGAAGAAAACATCGATTTACACGATTTCAACATCCCTAGAAGAATTATATAATGGAACCAATAAAAAAATATCCCTAGAGAGGGACATTATATGTTATAACTGTAAAGGCCAGGGAGGAAAGAAACCTCCAGAGAAATCTTTCATGTGGAGGTAGTAGTTTTCAAATTAGGATTCAACAGCTGAGACCCGGAATTTTATCACAAATACAAACTTTATGCGGACATTGTCGAGGTCAGAGAGAAGTGATTGATCTTAAGGATAAATGTAAAACATGCCAAGGAAAGAAGGTTATTAGAGAGAGTAAAAATATAGAGGGATGAAAGCCGGACAGAAGATAATTTTTACAGGGGAAGGAGATCAAGAACCTGGTCGTGAGCCCGGTGATGTTCTTTTTATAATAAAAGAGGAAGCCCATCCTATATTTAGACGTATAAAAAATGATTTTATGAAATGTAATTTACACCTCACAGAAGCTCTTTGTGGTTTTCAAAAGCCAATAAAAACCTTAGATAATAGAACTATAATTATTAAAAACAATCCTGGTACGATTATAAAAAATGGCCAAATGAAACGTATTATAGGTGAGGGTATGCCAAAATATAAGAAGTTTGAGAGGGGTTGTCTATGTATTCAATTTTCTGTTGTTTTGCCATCGCATTTCTCTGTTGAGCAAGTAAGGAAAATAGAATCTGTTTTACCACCGAGAAAAGAGGTAAAAAATACCTGAAAATAGTGAAGAGAAAATATTAGCTGAATTACACCACTCTCAAGACTATGAACAAATGGAAGTTGATTGAAGCTTGGAGCAGAGCGACAATGTCGTTATGAAAATCACCCTTTAGCAGAGCAATGACAAGAGCCCCCTCATAGATACACCTTCTTCTTCTTCATCCCCACCTCCTGTAGCAACCTGACCAATTTTATTTTTCATTTTTGTATATATATTATTTCGATGTTCTGGGATAAAAATAGATGAAAGCTTCATTTCTGAACTGGCAATTCGTCTATGGAACCTTTCTCTATCTCTTGCACATTGCTCCCATTGACCAACTCTAGCTTTTCTATAAGCATAGTCCCATTTTATCATATAATGCACTTTTATATCGCCAAATCGAACCCGCTTTTCCATCATTTATTTTTTTATTTAAATTTATATATATGTCCTGTCTCCTAGGTTTCTTGAATTGAATTTTATAGCTTTTGTTTTCCTTACAATAAAAATATTCACCCAAAAGAACTTTAATTCCACCCTGCTGATATGTCCAAAAGGAATTTATTAAAAAAAAAAAAATACATCATATCCAAAAATCAACTTTATTGACATCATACACATAACCTCAGTGTTATATACGACCATATGGTCATACGACTACACCTTTGTCATAAATGCACGGAGTAGTGGTAGTTAGTGTTGGATTGTTTTTTGTTTTACAATAATATTTCAACCAAAACACCTCTTTCATTTGAACCTTAACTCCTCGGACTAGAGTGGTGGACGGTGCCGCCGCTAGAAAGAGTTTTTGAGCAATATTGGCTGCCGCATTACAGTCTCTATCCAGAAAGGCTCCACCGATTGGACAAAAACTAGTAGTTGTTGTTCTTGTTACTTTAACTGCTGGTGATGGGATAGAGCTGGAAGTTTGAAGAATTTTTCTGTGCTGGGGGACTTTGTCGTTGTGGTAGGTAGTATCACTCTTGGCAGAGCAACGACGTAGACCCCGAAGGTACACCTCCTTCTTCTTCCCCTCCTCATCTTTCTTATTAAACCCTACGATATTCAGAGGTCCCTTGCATCTATGGCAGACTTACGGTTTTTCTCCTGTATGAGTCCATATATGTCTTATTAGATTTCCTTTTGTCGAGAAAGCCTTCTCACAGTATTCACAGGCAAACGGTTTTTCTCCTGTATGAGTACGCATATGAATTGTCATTTTTGACATCCGAGAAATTCTTCTTACAGTATTCACATGTAAATGGGCTTCCCCCTGTATGAGTGCATATGTGTCTTATTAGATTTCTTTTTGTCGGGAAAACCTTCTCACAGTATTCACAGGCAAACGGTTTTTCTCCTGTATGAGTACGCATATGACCCATTAAGTTTGATTTATCCGAGAAATTCTTCTTACAGTATTCACATGTAAATGGCTTTTCCCCTGTATGAATGCGTTTATGACGTTCCATGTCTGCATTTTGCCTAAATGTTTTATTACAATATCCACAGGTAAACGGTTTTTCTCCTGTATGAGTCCATATATGTCTTATTTGATTTCCTTTTGTCGAGAAAGCCTTCTCACAGTATTCACAGGCAAACGGTTTTTCTCCTATATGAGTACGCATATGAATTGTCAGGTTTGACATCCGAGAAATTCTTCTTACAGTGTCATAAAGACTTTGTAGTTACTTGTAGAGAAGTATATTTTAGACTTGAGGTCGAGCGGCTTTTATATCTTGTAGTAGTTTCCCCACCAGATGTCATGTAGTGACGGGAGAGGTAAAGAATAGTATGGGACTATTTTTATTTGTCTTAGAAATATTAAACAGGTTTCTCACATGGAAAGAGTATAAGTCCCGGGTAGCTACCTCCCTGTCTCGCTCTCTCTCTCTCTCTCTCTCTCTCTCTGTTCTAAGGCTAATCTCCGTCTCGACCTCTCTCTAGGGTCGCTTGTCTCCTTCTGTCTAGCCTGTTCGGTGGCTAATCTCCGTCTGAGCTCTCTTTCCTAAATTCTGGTGTAGCAGGGGTGTGTCACGTGTGTTCCTCGTGGGTGGACTAGATCTTTGTTCACAAGAGGACTGCTGACAGCTAACTGCATCATCTCCTTACTGGCCGCTGTCGTCAGCTTTCCTCAGTGTTAAGAGTGTGTAAGCATGCTTAGCACTGCTCGATTCTCGCAGACACAACACCTTCTCATCATTTGACTTCCTGCTTCTATCTGTCTCTCTATCTATCTATTTATCTATCTATCTAGTATGATTTGCAATTATAATATGGAGACCTACCACAACAGTATTCACATGTAAATGGGCTTCCCCCTGTATGAGTGTATATGTGTCTCATTAGATTTCTTTTTGTCGAGAAAACCTTCTCACAGTATTCACAGGCAAACGGTTTTTCTCCTGTATGAGTACGCATATGACCCATTAAGTTTGATTTATCCGAGAAATTCTTCTTACAGTATTCACTTGTAAATGGCTTTTCCCCGGTATCAGTGCGTACATGAATTCTTAGGGTCCATTCATGTGAGAAACTCTTCTCACAGTATTGACAGACAAACGGCTTTTCTCCTGTATGAGTGCGTATGTGTCTTATTAGATTTCTTTTTGTCGAGAAAACCTTCTCACAGTATTCACAGAATAAAAGTTTTTCCCCTGTATGAATACGTTCATGAATTTTCATGTTTCCTTTTGCCTGTTTTATTACAATATCCACAGGTAAATGGTTTTTCTTTTTAGAGCGGTTTTTTCTTTGAAGCACCGATCGCATTTGTTGCATTTATGCGGCTTGTCGTGGCAATGACTAGCTACTACTAGGTCCATAGAATTATTTTTTTTAATTTTTAACTTATAATACGTGAATATATTTTTCTTATGCATCTCCAAAGAAGATTTTTCAATACTGCATTCATCACAATTATAGTTTTTTTTTGTACTGAGATCTAGGGGTTCCTCTTGGATGTTACTCCCACTGCCGTGTTCCAGAGAAGCCTCCATGTCTATTAATTTCAGAAACAAAAAAAAAACAATTATTACAAACAATTATTAAAAATTCTTCAGAAATATTTTTTTTCAATCTTTAGTGACTGTATAAAGTTGATTTTTTAAATATTTACTTTCACACCTTAGACAATTATATATAATTACCTTTTCAGTTTTTGAGATAGAAGGTGGGAACGAGGAAAAAGAAACCATCTGCTAGATCTCCAGAGTTGCTCACAATGCGCTCCACTGGTTGCCCACTAAAAATGAAAAAGAAATTCTTCTTCCCTTATTTTCAACCAATTACAAAAGATAGGAACTAAAAATTATTTTATATTTAAATTTCTTACTACATTTTTTCTAAGAAGGTTAAATATTTTTTTTATAGACAAACAGGTTTTCTCCTATATGAGTTTGTATTCGAGTCTTCTCTTATAAGTGTGTATATCGATATTTTCGAGAAAGCCTGAGTGCGTTTATGGTTTTCCATGATTATTTTTTACCTACCACTCAAATGAATTAATTCATGCTTTCTCATCTGCGTTTTTCTTGAGAAGGTATTGTTACAATATTTACAAGTATATGGTTTTTCCCCCGTATGGATGCGCTTATGAACGTTTGCTTGTATTTTTTGCCTGAATGTTTTATTACAGTATCCACAGGAAAAGGGTTTTTCCCCCGTATGAATGCGTATGTGTTTTCTTAGGGTTGATTTATCTGAGAATGACTTCTCACAATGTCCACAGATAAACGGCCTTTCTCCTGTATGAGTGCGAATGGGTTTTATTAGGGTCGATTTTGCCGAGAAAGTCTTCTCACAATATTCACAGACAAATGGCTTTTCCCCTGTATGAGTGCGTTTATGTTCTTCCATATGTACTTTCTGCCTGAATGCTTTACCACAGTATCCACAGGTAAATGGTTTTTCCCCCGTATGAGTGCGTATGTGTGTTCTTAGGATCAATTTCTCTGAAAATGTCTTCTCACACTGTCCACAGATAAACGACCTTTGTCCTGTATGAGTGCGAATGTGTCTTACTAGGCTCGATTTTGCCGAGAAAGTCTTCTTAAAGTATTCACATGTAAATGGCTTTTCCCCCGTATGAGGGCGTACATGAATTCTTAGGGTCAATTCATGTGAGAAACTCTTCTCAGTATTGACAAACGGCTTTTCTCCTGTATGAGTGCGTATGTGTCTTATTAGATTTCTTTTTGTCGAGAAAACCTTCTCACAGTATTCACAGACAAATGGTTTTTCCCCTGTATGAATACGTTCATGAATTTTCATGTTTCCTTTTTGCCTAAATGTTTTATTACAATATCCACAGGTAAATGGTTTTTCTTCGGTGTGTATCATCTCGTGTCTTTTTAGAGCGGTTTTTTCTTTGAAGCACCGATCGCATTTGTTGCATTTATGCGGCTTGTCGTGGCAATGACTAGCTACTACTAGGTCCATAGAATTATTTTTTTTTATTTTTAACTTATAATACTTGAATATATTTTTCTTATGCATCTCCAAAGAAGATTTTTCAATACTGCATTCATCACAATTATAGTTTTTTTTTGTACTGAGATCTAGGGGTTCCTCTTGGATGTTACTCCCACTGCCGTGTTCCAGAGAAGCCTCCATGTCTATTAATTTCAGAAACAAAGAAAAAACGATTATTACAAACAATTATTAAAAATTCTTCAGAAATATTTTTTTTCAATCTTTAGTGACTGTATAAAGTTGATTTTTTAAATATTTACTTTCACACCTTAGACAATTATATATAATTACCTTTTCAGTTTTTGAGATAGGAGGTGGGAACGAGGAAAAAGAAACCATCTGCTAGATCTCCAGAGTTGCTCACAATGCGCTCCACTGGTTGCCCACTAAAAATGAAAAAGAAATTCTTCTTCCCTTATTTTCAACCAATTACAAAAGATAGGAACTAAAAATTATTTTATATTTAAGTTTCTTACTACATTTTTTCTAAGAAGGTTAAATATTTTTTTTATAGACAAACAGGTTTTCTCCTATATGAGTTTGTATTCGAGTCTTCTCTTATAAGTGTGTATATCGATATTTTCGAGAAAGCCTGAGTGCGTTTATGGTTTTCCATGATTATTTTTTACCTACCACTCAAATGAATTAATTCATGCTTTCTCATCTGCGTTTTTCTTGAGAAGGTATTGTTACAATATTTACAAGTATATGGTTTTTCCCCTGTATGGATGCGCTTATGAACGTTTGCTTGTATTTTTTGCCTGAATGTTTTATTACAGTATCCACAGGAAAAGGGTTTTTCCCCGTATGAATGCGTATGTGTGTTCTTAGGGTTGATTTATCTGAGAATGTCTTCTCACAATGTCCACAGATAAACGGCCTTTCTCCTGTATGAGTGCGAATGTGTTTTATTAGGGTCGATTTTGCCGAGAAAGTCTTCTCACAATATTCACAGACAAATGGCTTTTCCCCTGTATGAGTGCGTTTATGTTCTTCCATATGTACTTTCTGCCTGAATGCTTTACTACAGTATCCACAGGTAAATGGTTTTTCTCCCGTATGGGTGCGTATGTGTGTTCTTAGGATCGATTTCTCTGAGAATGTCTTCTCACAATGTCCACAGGTAAACGGCCTTTCTCCTGTATGAGTGCGAATGTGTTTTATTAGGCTCGATTTTACCGAGAAAGTCTTCTCACAATGTTTACAGACAAATGGCCTTTCCCTTGTGTGAGTGCGTTTATGAACTTCCATATTTTTCGGCTGAATGGTTTACTACAGTATCCACAGGTAAACGGTTTTTCCTCCGTATGAGTGCGCATATGTTGCCTTAGTTTCAATTTAGTCAAGAAAATCTCCTCACAATATTCACAGGCAAACGGACTTTCTCCTGTATGAGTCTTTTTATGAATTTCCATGTTGTATTTCTGCCTAAAAGTTTTACTACAGTATCCACAGGTAAACGGTTTTTCTTGAGTATGTATCATCTCTTGTCTTTTTAAACTAGATTTATTTTTGAAGCACCAATCACATTTATGCGGCTTGTCCTGGCAATGGGTGTCCACAGAATTAGTAGAAACCTTCGGGATTTCCAGAAATTGTTTGCTCCTTTCCATTTTTAACTTGTAATATTTGAATATATTTTCATCCGAATGTATCTTCAAAGAAGATTTTTCAATGCCGCATTCGTCACAATCATAGTTTTTTTTTGTACTGAGATTCAGGGTTCCTCTTGGATGTTACTCCCACTGGCCTGTTCCAGAGAACCTTCCATATCTATTAATTTCTGAAACAAAGAAAAGATAGTTATTACAAACAATTATTAAAAATTCTTTAGAAACTATTTTTAATCCTTTAGCTGGAAAGTGACTATAAAAATGTTGGCAAATCTGCGAGATCTCCATTGTTACTCACAACGACATTGTCGCTCCATTCCAAACTTCCAATATTCCCGGCGAAGAGAAATCAGGTAAGAACTCAAAATTATTTTATATCTGAATTTATTTATTTTTTCCAGCATTTAGAGATGAATACCCTTTCTCCTATATGTGAGTCTAGGCTTTTTCCCTTTTATAACTCAGTGTTATATACGACCATATGGTCAAACGACTACACCTTTGTCATAAATGCATGGAGTAGTGGTAGTACTAGTAGTAGTAGTAGTAGTTAGTGTTGGATTGTTTTTTGTTGTTGTTTTACAATAATATTTCAACCAAAACACCTCTTTCATTTGAACCTTAACTCCTCGGACTAGAGTGGTGGACGGTGTCGCCGTTGGAAAGAGTTTTTGAGCAATATTGGCTGCCGCATTACAGTCTCTATCCAGAAAGGCTCCACCGATTGGACAAAAAGTAGTTGTTGTTACTTTAACTGCTGGTGCTGGGATGGAGCTGGAAGTTTGGAGAATGTTTCTGTGCTGAGGGACTTTGTCGTTGTAGGTAATATCACTCTTGGCAGAGCAACGACGTAGACCCCGAAGGTACACCTCCTTCTTCTTCCCCTCATCATCTTTCTTATTAAACCCTACGATATTCAGAGGTCCCTTGCATCTATGGCAGACTTTCGACGTGTTCCATTCGTCGACGAGAGTGAAGTTTGTCGGACCGGCTCTCTCTCTCATCACTCTGACAAATTTAGTGTTAGGAGAGGCAAAATGTTCCCCCCTCCCAGTACAGGAAAACTTGGCTGAACCGTACGCTACGTGGAATGGTTTCTTAGTGTCTCCCAAAACCTTGTTTACGAATGTGTCTAGTCTTTTTGGTTAGAGAGTAGACTCGAAACTTGGCCCTCCTCCATTTTCTCGGAGTCTTAACTTTCCATATCGTCTCGTAGTGTTTCACGTACGTTTTCAGGGAGCTCGTCAATTTGCTTCCTCCTTCTCCTCCTCCTCCGCTCAACCCTTCATTGACTCGCTTGTATTCTCAAGTTAGCCAAGAGTCGACTCGTTTTTTTAAGCTAATTATCCCCGAGTCGCAGTAATACTGTTTTGAAGTGAGTCTATTCTTCTTAATAATCTTTCGAGTTTCGGGATCCAGCTCTACACAGAAGGCGATATTCTTTCTGCCCGGATCGACTCCGATGATCCTCTTCCCGTCCAAAGAAGATGATGACGACGATGGAGTGGATTTTAATGGAATCGATGGCGCCGCCGCGGCAGCAGTCCCGTCGTTTCTCTTTTTCTTCTTGGAAGAAAAAGTATTATCGACGTCGGGTTGATGGTATCTGTAATACCTAACTGAACACGCCACTCCGTCGGTTGACACGCAGCGGTCAAACGTCCACTTCTTACCTCCCATGCGAGCTAATAGTTTCGTGTTGAAGACGAAGTCCCATCCTTCTTCTTGTTCCAGGTTGATGCCCAGATCGTGACATATACCCTTCACTCCGACCGTATCGAAATCTAAGTAATGTACCTTGATCGTATTGGAGGGAGCCAATGGAATATTTCTAAGTTTCGTCGACTCAGAGTACTCCCGTCTGAGAAAATAATAGTAACGGAGATACTCCACCGGTAACAACTTAAATGTCGGTTGTTGTTGTGGCAGGTGTTGTCTGTGTTGCTCAACAAACTCTGAGAGTCGGTCTTTCAATTCGTTTAATTGGTCCACGGAGTACGTTCTTCCGACGTACTTCCACCCGTTGATGAGAGTCTGAAGTGCATAGACGATGGTGGGCGCTGCTGTCGGCTCGATCTTGGATAGGTAGAAGCGAATGGCGCGTCGCTGACGAGATACGAAATTCAACTCCAAGTTATTAAGGAAACACGTCTTGTAGGTCTTGGCGCAGTAGTTTCTTAAATTGTAGTCCGAGTGGTATCGAAGAGCAGAAGAAGGATAGGAGATACTTTCGAACCGTTTACTCCACGTCCCATCTATCGCCAAGTTGGGTTTCGTTGTCTTCCTCGCTTCGCACCCTTGGGTGAAGAGTTGTACAAACACATTCATCTTGGTAAAATCTGGCCTCCTTTCAGTTCTCTTTGGAGTAGATCTTCTATCATCGCACTGCACAGCTGAGAAGCCTTGACGGCCATCCGAGAGATAGCCAGACATCTCTTTTCGAAGAGAGGGGTGACATTCTCCGAGTCCAACAGTATTTTGCCCAGGGAACATTTAATATTCTTATAGTATCGTTTGGTCTTGGGCCTCATGGCCTAGCCTGGCTGATAATGGCCTTGCTTATTGAGAAGGGAAGGAATGTGGTATCTACTACGTTTAAAAGGCATTTATTATCCGAAAAAAAAGTGTCCCGCTAAAGTGTTGAAAGGCATTTATGATCCCAAAAAAAAGTCTACTGTGTAGTAGTGATCTACAGTAAGATGTAAAATATAAAATATTCAAAAACCAACTTTATTGATAATAACCTAATATAGCCACTTGCCAGCTAAAGGATGCGAAATATAAAATATTCAAAAACCAACTTTATTGATAACAATCCGATATAGCCACTTGCCCGCTAAAAGGTTGAAAGGCATTTATGATTTCCAAAAAAGTCTACTGTCTAATTATCTATAGTAAGACGTAAAATAAAAAATATTCAAAAACCAACTTTATTGATAATAACCTGATATAGCCACTTGCCCGCTAAAGGGTTAATCTTGCAGGACCGGCTTCCCTTCTAAAGCTGATGGTCAGTAGAGTTGCTACAGGTGGTGCGGGGGCTGTGTCGTTGCTATGCCAAAGAGTTATTTTTCAAAGGAACATTGTTGCTCCGCCCTAAACTTCCAACAACATTGGCAGCCACTTGTTCGATTGGTGGAAATTTTTTGGATAAACACTAGATGGTTGTATATAACCCTGTTGCGTGCTAACTAAATACAAGAAAAGATGGTAAAAAATGGAAACCCCTCTGCTTTATCTTAGATGTATGACGTCAAGCTTGATACATAAACCTCTTAAACCCCAGCGAAGTGAGTGCACACCTCTTCGTCCGTCAACTCCTACCCCCCCCCATTCCTCACCTCGTCGGGATGTTTTCGTCTCTATTATTTTTTCTTCATTTAATTTTGGAGGTAAGATATTAACTTTTTAGTAGACAACTCTGATGGATTCAAAAAAAGTAGATACGAAAAAAATTAAAATAATAACACCCGCTGAGCGTTTTTTTTTTTTTTTTCAATTAGTGTTGTCAACTTAGTTTTGTTTCTAGATTTGGAGACTTTTGATGTAGCTTAGCTATTTTTTTTTTTAGCAATTAACTATATTTTGGCGACTTTTTGGACATTTTTAGATATTTTCTTGTAATCAAAGATCTAAATATTATTGTTTCTTTAACTAAAAAATATCAGTTGAATCTTACAATCCTTGCTCACTAACTTCAGCGTTCTCGTCCAGTTACCACTTTTGGCGCTGTTTCTCAATAACTTTGCGCCAAAAAACATTCTGAACTACCTATATGAAACAGTGTTTATCAGTAATTTTTTTTCTGTGTAGTGTTTTTTGAAGTTTCAGTATATGAATGAAACATTACAAATCTCTTTTTTCTTTTCTTTTCAAGATTGTGTTGTGTGTGTTGGTGATGAGTATATTTGCTGTTCTTCTGGGATTTGTTATTTTAGGATGGAAATACATAGACGGAAATCTCATCACAGCTGATACCTTCCAATATGGCGAATCCACAGAAAGATGAATCGCCCTTGGCCTTCTTTATACCAGATAAGGAAAGGAATATTCGTTTCCTTAGAGAAAATGACTTTCGCTGGAACTTCCCGAAATGCCAGCATTGTCAACATCTACGATCCGGAAACTTAACTAGTCGAAGAAACTACAAGAAAAAACAACGAAATCGTAGTCAGAAGAGTGAGGATAAAAACCTTGAGCCAATGGAAACTAATGTTATATCTCTCCCCCCCCTTTCGGGTTCTGTGTAGAAGATGGGTTAAGATGTATTTCTTTGATTTTATAGTATAATTTGTTTTTTTATAGATTGTAAGAATTATTATAATAAATAAGGGATATACTAGAGAACTTACTGACAAACCACTTGAGAAGGAAAGTCGGCCTCTAAAAAGATTTTATATATAGTTATCTAGACAGGCCAGCAAAGATGTGGTGTTTTCAAAATAAAGAAATATTCAACCAAAAAACCTCTTCTTTCATTTGAACACCTTCTCCGACCGACCACCTTGAAAGGGGGAATTAAAAAAAATTCGATATTCAACTTTATTAACAAACAACATCCTTATAGAGGCATTGTTAAATGGTGTTTTCTTTTCACATTGGTCACATTATAACAATCTCCTCTTCGATACAAAATTAAATTACATTCATTTTTTTCCTTTACAAGCATAGGGTCTCGAAAAAAATTCAGTACACACTTCTTCTAGAGGTTCCTCTTTCATATAGCCCTTCTCTTCTTCTAGAGGTTCTTCTTTCCTCATCACTCCGGTAGAATCCCAAAGCCGTCTCTTCCATTTCTAGTAATGAAAAAAAATTATTAGAGGACTCCTTTTTGCCAGATTCGACTCACTAATCACCTTTACCTAAAAATAAAACATTTTTGTATCTCTACCTAGTGGGTATGTAGTCGAAGCCTTGACGGCCGGCCAGACATCTGAGAGGACTGACTGTATTTAGTTTCTAGATTTTTTTTACTCAGGTGGTTTTTAATATGGCATTTCAAAGCTGACTTCCTCATATTTTCTTTCACACTGATCACAGGTAAAGGGTCTCTGGTTGCTGTGTGACGGATAATGGCTTGAAAGAGCCGTCTGGGTTCGAAAACTGTGATTGCATTGAAAACATATAAATGGTTTTTCTTTTGTGTGAATACGCTCGTGATTTATCAAATGTACTTTCTGATGAAATGTTTTGTCACAGAATTTACAGGCAAATTGTTTTTCATCGGTGTGTGTTTTTAGGTGCCACCTTAGCCCCTCTTTATTTTTGAAGAATTTATCACATCGGTCACATCTATGGAGCCTCTCATCGTCATGTCTTTTTTTGTGCCGCCTTAGCCCCTCTTTATTTTTGAAGAATTTATCACATCGGTCACATCTATGGAGCCTCTCATCGTCATGTCTTTTTTTGTGCCGCCTTAGCCCCTCTTTATTTTTGAAGAATTTATCACATCGGTCACATCTATGGAACCTCTCATCGTCATGTCTTTTTTTGTGCCGCCTTAGCCCCTCTTTATTTTTGAAGAATTTATCACATCGGTCACATCTATGGAACCTCTCATCGTCATGTCTTTTTTTGTGCCACCTTAGCCCCTCTTTATTTTTGAAGAATTTATCACATCGGTCACATCTATGGAGCCTCTCATCATGTCTTTTTTTGTGCCGACTTAGCCCCTCTTTATTTTTGAAGAATTTATCACATCGGTCACATCTATGGAGCCTCTCATCACAATGTGTGATTGTATCAACTGATAGATTCGAAGAATGGGCGTTGTTCTTATGAATATCTAATGAGGATTTGGTGATGAAGAAAAGATCACATTGATCGCAGATGTGGAGATCTTCAACCAATTTTCTTTTATCACTTTCACAGATTTTACACCAAGCCCTATATAGTGCGGTGTATATAATTAGCACTTTACATTTGTGTTCTTTCTTCTCTTTC
This sequence comes from Coenobita brevimanus, assembly GCF_032717465.1. Lineage (NCBI taxonomy): Eukaryota > Metazoa > Arthropoda > Malacostraca > Decapoda > Coenobitidae > Coenobita > Coenobita brevimanus. Next base: position 32,755 of record NW_027644874.1, on the reverse strand, counting down.
AGATGGTGCCGAATACGACAGAACATCCGACAGATAGAGGAACACATTGGAGACGGACACGAAGCGCTATGACCAAATAAATGAAGCAGATCCGATAGCTTATTCTCTCTCTTTTGATATAATACATAGTGACACTTTATCAGCGGCTTCTTCACATTCCTTTATATAAATACTGTTATTTTTATCCCGAGAGGGAGACTCCTCTTCGATTTCTTGCAAAGGATTATATGATACCAGTACCTGATTATCACTTCTAGTTTCCATTTTTATTAGATCTATTGGAAAAAAAAAAATTAGAAAAATTCCAAATGATTATTAACCTCGGAGTTATAACTCTTTAGCGGGCAGCCAACTGCCAACCAGATAGGTCAGCAAGGTTGCCTTTTCGCCCCAGTGTTATATACGACCATCTGGTCATACGACTTTGTCATAAATGCATGGAGTAGTGGTAGTAGTAGTAGTTAGTGTTGGATTGTTGTTTTTTTACAAAAATATTTCAACCAAAACACCTCTTTCATTTGAACCTTAACTCCTCGGACTAGAGTGGTGGACGGTGCCGCCGCTAGAAAGAGTTTTTGAGCAATATTGGCTGCCGCATTACAGTCTCTATCCAGAAAGGCTCCACCGATGGGACAAAAAGTAGTTCTTGATATTTTAACTGCTGGTGCTGATGGAAGTTTGAAGAATGTTTCTGTGCTGGGGAAGATGTAAAATATAAAATATTCAAAAAACCAACTTTATTGATAATAACCTGATATAGCCACTTGCCCGCTAAAGGGTTAATGGTTGGTTTCTGTGAATATTTTTTTTTGCAGTATTTATAGATAAATGGTTTTTACCCTGTATGAGTGCGCATATGATATTTTAGGCCCGATTTATAAGAGAAACTCTTCTGACAGTATTTAGACAAATGGTTTCTCCCCCGTATGAATGCGTTTATGAGCTCCTATATGTCCTTTCTGCCTGAATGTTTTACCACAGTATCCACAGGTAAACGGTTTTCCCCTCGTATGGAACTTATAACATCTAAATACATTTTTATCTAAGTGAGTATTCTTATGAATCTCCAACAAAGGTTTTTCAATAAAGGAAATGCCGCGTTCATCACAATTTTAAAAATTTTTTGTACTGAGATCCAGGGGTTCCTCTTGAATATTACCCCCACTGATCTCTTTCAGTAAACCTTCCATGTCTATTAATTTAAGAAATAAAGAAAAGATAGTTATTAAAAATAATTATTAAACTTTCTTCAGAGTATTTTTTTACTATAAATTGAATTTTTTTTTCTTCCTTTGTTTTCGATAAATCGCTTTACTAAAACTTCCAAGAGTTTTAGTACTTTTTAATAATATTGGTTACATTTACATGACCTCTTCTACTATACCAGGCTCTAAAACTGTTAAAAAATTTAAGATGCTTCATATTTGAACGGGTTTCACTCATATGAATGTCTTTGTAAGCTGTTAGGTTCATTTTTGCTGTAAAGTCTTCTCACAGTATTTACAGGCTAACAGCCTTTCCTTGTATGAATACGTTCGTGGTTTTTCATATTTGGTTTCTGTGTGAACGTTTTTTTACAGTATTTACAGACAAATGGTTTTTCCTCCGTATGAGTGCGCTTATGATCTTCTATGTCTCTTTTCCGCCTGAATGTTTTACTACAGTATCCATAGGTAAACGATTTTTTCCCCCCGTATGGATGAGCTTATGTTCTTCCATATGTTCTTTCTACCTGAATGCTTTCCTAGAGTATCCACAGTTAAACAACTTCTCTCATGTATGAATGCGTTTGTGAGTCCTTAGGTTTGATTTATCTGAGAAAGTCTTTTGACAGTATTCACAGACAAACGGTTTTTCCCCCGTATGAATGCGTTTATGGATTTTCATATATCCTTTCTGCCTGAATGTTTTACTACAGTATCCACAGGTAAATGGTTTTTCCCCTGTATGAGTGCGTATATGACGTTTTAGGTTCGATTTATCGGAGAAAGTCTTCTGACAGTATTTACAGATAAATGGTTTTTCCCCCGTATGAATACGTTTATGAATTTCTATATGTCCTTTCTGCCTGAATGTTTTACTACAGTATCCGCAGGTAAACGGTTTTTCCCCTGTATGGATGAGCTTATGATCTTCCACGTCTCTTTTCTGTTTGAATGTTTTACTACAGTATTCATAGGTAACTGGTTTTTCTCCTGTATGGGTGCGTGTGTGTCTTATTAGGGTCGATTTATTCGAGAAAGTCTTCTCACCTAGGTCCACAGAATTAGTAAAAACCTTCGAGCATTCCGGTAAGTTTTCACTCTTTTCCATTTTTAACTTATAACATTTAAATATATTTTTATCGAAATGAGTATTCTTCAACAAAGATTTTTCATCATAAGTATAATTTTTTTTTGTACTGAGATCCAAAGGTTCCTCTTGGATATTACTCCCATTGGCCTGTTCCAGAGAACCTTCCATGTCTATTAATTTCAAAAAAGAAAAAAAGATAGTTATTATAAATAGTTACTAAAATAGCAGTATAAGAATGTTGTTAAATAAAATTGATTTTTTAAATATTATTTATTTTAGTATGAGGACGAAGAAGAAGGAGAAAAATGAACCTCCACCGTTGTTCGGCCACTTGTCCGATCGGTAGAGCTTTTGGACTGAGACTGCAGGCAACATTCTCATACTATTGATATATTTTTTTCCTCATATAAATGAATATGTATATGATTCCTTAGGGTTGAAATTTCCTCCTCTTACACTATTTACAGCCAAAAAGTGTTTTCCCAGCAAACGTTTTTCCCCCCTTATAATTTTCCATATTTACCCTTTGAATGTGTATGTGTTATCTGAGAAAATCTTCTGACAGTATTCACAGACAAACCCCTCATATGAACTTTCATTGTTTACTTTCTGCCTGAATTCTTTACTATAGTATCCACAGGTGAATGGTTTTTCTCCCGTATGAGTGTGTTTATAGATTTCCAAGTTTTCTTTCTACCTGAATGCTTTCCTAGAGTATCCACAGTTAAACAACTCTCAATGCGTTCGTGAGTCCTTAGGTTTGATTTATCTGAGAAAGTCTTTTGACAGTATTCACAGACAAACGGTTTTTCCCCCGTATGAATGCGTTTATGGATTTCCATTCGTGCTTTCTGTCTGAATGTTTTTACTACAGTATCTCTCCTGTATGAGTACGTGTGTGTCTTATTAGGTTCGATTTTAATGAGAAACTCTTCTCACAGTATTCACAAACAAACGGCCTTTCCCCCGGATGAGTACGTTCATGAGATTCCATGTGTCCTTTCTGCCTGAATGTTTTACTACAGTTTCGACAGGTAAACGGTTTTTCTCCTGTATGAATGCGTTTATGTTTTTCCATTGTTTCTTTCGTGTTGAATCTTTTACTACAGTATTCACAGGTAAACAGTTTTTCTCCTGTATGAATGTGTTTATGTTTTTCCATTGTTTCTTTCGTGTTGAATCTTTTACTACAATATTCACACGTAAACGGTTTTTCTCCTGTATGAGCACTGTATGTGAGTTATTAGGTTCCATTTTTTCGAAAAAGTCTTCTCACAATATTTACAGGAAAAGGGTTTTTCCCCTGTATGAATGCGTTTATGTACTATTAGGTTCGATTTTAATGAGAAACTCTTCTCACAGTATTCACAGACAAACGGCTTTTCCCCTGTATGAGTCCGTATATGAATTCTTAGGATCGATTTATATGAGAAAGTCTTCTCACAGTATTCACAAGTAAACCGTTTCTCTTCAGTATGTATCATCTCATGTTTTTTTAGAATAGCTTTTCTTTTGAAGCACCCATCACTTTCGTCGTATTTATACGGCTTGTCTTGAGAATGGGTGGCCATAATAAGGTTCACAGAATTAGTAGAAACCTCTGGACATTCTGGTAATTTTTCACTCTTTTCCAATTTCAACTTATAAAACTTAAATATATTTTTACCCAAATAAGTATTCTTATGCGTTTCTCTATATTCCTTATAATTATAGTTTTCTTGTGTAGTATGATCTAGGGGTTCCTCTTGGATGTTACTCCCACCGGCCCGTTCCAGAGAATCTTCCATATCTATTAATTTTAGAAACAAATAAAAAATAGTTATTACAAAATATTATTAACCCTTTAGCGGGCAGCCAACTGCCAACCAGATAGGTCAGCAAGGGCCTTTTCGCCTCAGTGTTATATACGACCATATGGTCATACGACTACACCTTTGTCATAAATATATGGAGTAGTGGTAGTACTAGTAGTAGTAGTAGTTAGTGTTGGATTGTTTTTTGTTGTTTTACAATAATATTTCAACCAAAACACCTCTTTAATTTGAACCTTAACTCCTCGGACTAGAGTGGTGGACGGTGCCGTTAGAAAGAGTTTTTGAGCAATATTGGCTGCCGCATTACAGTCTCTATCCAGAAAGGCTCCACCGATTGGACAAAAAGTAGTAGTTGTTGTTCTTGTTACTTTAACTGCTGGTGCTGATGGAATAGAATTGGAAGTTTGGAGAATGTTTCTGTGCTGAGGGACTTTGTCGTTATAGGTAATATCACTCTTGGCAGAGCAACGACGTAGACCCCGAAGGTACACCTCCTTCTTTATTGATAACAATCCGATATAGCCACTTGCCCGCTAAAAGGTTGAAAGGCATTTATGATTCCCAAAAAAGTCTACTGTCTAATTGTCTATAGTAAGATGTAAAATAAAAAATATTCAAAAACCAACTTTATTGATAATAACCTGATATAGCCACTTGCCCGCTAAAGGGTTAAGGAATTTGGTTTGAATAAAAGAAGTGTTTTGGTTGAATTTTATTATAAAAAAAAAGAAACACCAGTAGACTATACAAGTAAAAAAGAGATGCGACCAAATGGTCATATGTAACTGAGATGAAAAATATTTTCAACCTGGTTGAAGGTTGATTACCAACTACAAGGTTAAGAAATATCACCTAAAAACGGAAAATATTTTTTTATTTAGCCTGGAGTTTGAAAACCATTTTCTTACAACTAGAAAGAAAAATTCTAATAGGAGATTCCTATCATATTTAAAAATTCCATCCACGCCCACCAATTTGATTCAGTCATCATAGCAGTAATATGACTTGGAAAAGATTTACGTGCATTGATAAGTGCATCAATAAAACCTTCTCGATTTTTACTTATTGGAGATGGAAATGGTGTAATTAAACTAAGAGAATAACTTGCCAACAATCTACTAAGGCGGCCATTTCCATCACTAAAGGGATGCAACGAAACCAGTTTAACTAGAAGCCATGCGGCACACCTAAAGATACCCTCTACACCTTTTTTTTCTTCAATGTTTTTCTTCATGTTCATAATAAAACTATTATACTGGTCCAGACAAGTCCAAATCTCTGTTTCCCATTCTTCTTGACTTCCCTTTCTTGGGTATTTATGAATTTCACCATTATATTCGGAGTAAAGATTTTAAAAATATGATTATTAGTCGAGATATTATTCTTCACTTAAAATACATATATTATTGCATGTGTAATTATATGGAACAAGAATATAATATTTATTCTACAATAGATTATTTAAAAAATAAGTTTGATGTAACTGATACTTCATTTTCATTAAATTTAAATGAAAAAGTAAATATTCAAAAATATTAAATGAAAAAGTAAATATTCGGCTACTCTATCCAGTCATTAGAATTTTATGAATATCAATAATGTATTTTCTAATTTCTAAAAATCCCAAATCTGATGGATTTCGTTGTTTTTCTTTCTCATCCATTTCCATTAGTTTTAACCATGCTTTGTATAAATTCTTAGTTTCCAGCTCACCAGGGGTCTTATAGAATTTCTTATTCCCAGTGGAAAAGGCTCCTTCAAAACTATCAATTATCTTTTGTGTGGTTTTATAATCTTGGATTGCAATTCTTTCATTAATAATTATATTATGAATGAATTTTTCTACCATTTTTTTCTTAGCTTTTTTTACTTTCACTTTATCTACTAATTTCTCATTAGTTTTCCATAATTTCTGAAATTTTATGATATCTTCAATCATATCATCAAAATTTGGACTTATTTTTTTTCCTTATGGTAAATCATACTCTAGTAAATTATAGCAAGCAAAGATATTCTCCATTATCCTCTTAGTGGCTGTATAAAAATGTTGTCTTATATATTTTCTTATCTTAAGGATATTTCTCATTACTGAAAAGGAATAAAAAGTTAATTAAACTATTTTTTTTATTATTCTTCAAAGAAAAAAAAAGCTTAAAACTCAAATATCTATTTAACTATTTTTTTTTTAAATACTATTGGCGACCCCCTTCACCTCCCCCTCTCTCTCTCTCTCTGCTCCCCTCCACATAGTAGTTAATAAAAAATAGTTCATCATTTTTCTCTTTTAGAGTTTTAAGATTTTTTTTTTTCTGGACATGTATTGGGGTTATTTTTTGTCTTTCAATGACTTGAAACTTATTTCTATAGCACTACTAGGAAATGGGTTAGAGGACTGGAATGGCAGCATATACCTAACTTCTTCAATTACTTTTTCATTTAAATTTAATGAAAATGAAGTATCAGTTACATCAAACTTATTTTTTAAATAATCTATTGTAGAATAAATATTATATTCTTGTTCCATATAATTACACATGCAATAATATCTGTATTTTAAGTGAAGAATAATATCTCGACTAATAATCATATTTTTAAAATCTTTATCATTTCTTTCAGAAGAAACTATTTGTACATAAAGATCAGATAATGAAAATGCCATTGAGAGATTTTCATTATAATCTTTCATATTGTTTACCTGCCGCATATACACTATCAACAGAATTTTTAACTCTTTCAGTTTTGACAAACTGAAGAAAATGAATTCTTCCATCTTTATGATTAATATATGGTTCAGTATCAATATCTTCATTACAAAGAATGCGTTCTTCTCCAAATATCAAATACTCATAACCACGCCATCTATTTTCGAATGTTACTTCAACTGAGATTGGGAAAAATACACAATCAGTCGTATGTTCTCCTTCTTTTGAACATATTCCGAAACAAGACTCTTTCTCTTTTTTATTAGGACTTGGAAGATTTTCTTTTTCCTCTTCTGCTTCTGAATTTTCACTTATCATTGATTCAAAAAGATTTTTTTCTCATATCACCATCTCTTTAAAGAAATTATCCTTTTGAGATTGTTATTTAGTCTCTCTATAATATTTTCTTTATTCCAAAGTATTTTCATATATAGCAAAAAGGAGATATCCTTGACTTTTATTTGAAAATTTATATTTATCTTTCAAAATATTAAAACATTTCTCACAAGAGGTATCAGGTCCAATAAGGTCCAATTTGTTATTATTATCTAAATCTGTGAAAGATTGTATCCGGTTTTCAAATAAATTATATAAAATTTAAGCTTTTATGGGAGGGGATGAAGACTATAATTCAGCAACAGCCAACATTGCCCAGAACTTTGTAAATTGACAAAAATATACTGGAGTGAAATATATATTTTTTTATTTCATAGATAGTCTATCTATTTTTAACCCTTTAACGGGTAAGTGGCTATATAAGAATATTGTTAATAAAATTGGCTTTTGATTTTATATCAGACCTCTATATAAAGAATACACACACACACTATAAAGCCAACCAGGAGACGGAACATGTGTGCTAGATAACCAATAAGTCCTGTTCTCCCCCACTTATTATTATTATTATTATTTTTTTTAATAGCCTATACCCCATAACTGATTGGGTTAATTTATGGCTCAGGTTGTAATAAAGTTCAGGTTGCTACAGGAGGGGGTATCTGTCGTTGCTCTGCTAAAAAAATGATCTTCACAACGACATTATTGCCCCATTTCAAACTTCCTATATTCCAATAATACCAGAAATGAAATGAATAGTTGAAGTTTATTAGAAACAAATTCTACTATACCACTTAGACAAAGATAGTCATACTACTATATAATTATACATAAACCCCGAGACAAAGAGCAATTTTAACCCTTTAGTGGGCAAGTGGCTATATCAGGTTATTATCAATAAAGTTGGTTTTTGAATATTTTTTATTTTAAATCTTATTATAGACAATAGACTTTTTTGGGAATCATAAATGCCTTTCAACCCTTTAACGAGCAAGTGGCTATATCGGATTGTTATCAATAAAGTTGGTTTTTGAATATTTTTATTCAACTCCAAGTTATTAAGAAAACACGTCTTGTAGGTCTTGGCGCAGTAGTTTATTAAATTGTAGTCCGAGTGGTATCGAAGAGCAGAAGAAGGATAGGAGATACTTTCGAACCGTTTACTCCACGTCCCATCCATCGCCAAGTTGGGTTTTGTTCTCTTCCTCGCTTCGCACCCTTGGGTGAAGAGTTGTACAAACACATTCATCTTGGTAAAGTCTGGCCATTCGACCAAATGACTAACAACACCATCATCAAGTTCTCTTTGGAGTAGATCTTCTATCATCGCACTGCACAGCTGAGAAGCCTTGACGGCCATCCGAGAGATAGCCAGACATCTCTTTTCGAAGAGAGGGGTGACATTCTCCGAGTCTAACAATATTTTGCCCAGGGAACATTTAATATTCTTATAGTATCGTTTGGTCTTGAGCCTCATGGCCTAGCCTAGCTAACAATTATCTTGCTTATTGAGAAGGGAAGGAATGTGGTGTTGTGATCTGTCTCGTTTATCTACTACTAATTTTTTTTCCCTAGTAGGTTTAAAAGGCATTTATGATCCAAAAAAATCACCCGCTAAAGGGTTGAAAGGCATTCCCAGAAAAGTCTACTGTCTAATTGTCTATAGTAAGATGTAAAATATAAAATATTCAAAAACCAACTTTATTGATAATAACCTGATATAGCTACTTGCCCACTAAAGGGTTAATAAAAAAAAATAGGTATCAGATGACTCCTTTCTTGGTTAAATTAAAATAATCTGAATCAAAAATTTCCATTATAATTGATTTGAATTATAGAAATGAAAAATAAAAATATCTATTAGAAAAAATAAATTTAGATTTGATGTCTTCGAAAAGTACAATGAGATCACTCCCACAGCCTACTATATTTCTTAGTAAGCCTTTAGTGGGCAACCAACCGCCAACCAGATAGATAGATCAGCAAGTACTGAAATTTTTCTTTATCTCAGGGTTATATACGACTATCTGGTTGTACGGCTACACTTTTATCTAAATTACATGGTGCGGTATTTGTGTTTTTTCTTCACAATAAAAATATTCAGCCAAAAGACTTTAATTCATAGGATTAGAGTTATTGTCTTCTTCAGTGCTGTCTCACCTCTTCATTCCACCATGCTATTCCTTGCACCCCCTTATGCCTTTTTCTTCACCCCACACACCCTCTCACATGCTGCGCCTATTTTATCTGTGAATGTTTGTAAACAAACTATATACGAAAAAATAATAAAGTGGTATTATGATAAGGAACAGATGAGACTTTTTTTTTTAAACTACACTTCAGCACAGCATTAGAAAGTGGGAAAAATAATTAAAATTTTTTTTTTTTACCCTTTATTGGTATTAAATTGAAATAAAAAATTCTAAGTTATATAAAACATCAACCCTTGCTGATCTATCTGGTTGGTGATTGGTTGTCCACTAAAAGGTTAATGAATATCTTTTTTTTCTATAGACTTATTCTTATTCTCTTCACTGGTTCTTTTTTTTTCTTAGATGTATATTGAACAAGAGTTTCCTTTTCAATGACTACCATTGTTTTTTTTTTTTCAGTTAATGGTGAAGATTCCTTTTAAAACACTGGAGATTTCCCACGGAAAACTTCTTCAGCATCTTATGAGGTCTTTTCTGCTGATAGGAAATCTTTGGGGTTTACATCTATTTCAATTATCTCAATTTCTGATGGTGTAGAAACCTTCTCGGGTCCTGCTGACGCAATCGATTCCTCTTCAATCGGCTTTGGTGGAGTAGACTCCTTCTCGGCTCCTTCTGATGCAACCGATTCCTCTTCAATCGGCTTTGGTGGAGTAGACTCCTTCTCGGCTCCTTCTGATGCAACCGATTCCTCTTCAATCGGCTTTGGTGGAGTAGAATCCTTCTCGGCTCCTTCTGATGCAACCGATTCCTCTTCACTGGCTTCTGTCGACACAATTTTATTTTGGTCTTCAATAATGTCTGGTGGGGTAGAATCCTTCTTGGCTCCTGCTGAGGTAGCTGATACCTCTCCAATGGCTTCCGTTGATACAACAGCCGATTCCTCTGTCGATGCCTCAGTTATCTTAGTGTCTTGTGGGGTAGCTTGTGTTGACACTATATAAAACCTCTTTTTCTTTCTTTCTTTCTTTTTCAAAGAAATCTCTCTTTTTCTCTTTAGAATGATTTTAGTGGAAGGTTGAGATCCCTCATCTCTCCCAACGGTGAGATCCATGATGAGTAACTATCTGTTGAGTGAAGAGGGTCTTTAATAGAGATTGCTGGCCTCAATGTATAAAGAAAGTAAATAAAAATATAGATATTACTACATCTTTATTTTTTTTATATTTAAAAATAAAACTTTCCATATTTCAATAAAAATATTTAATCAATTTAGATCCTATAAAATATTATAGTATTTCTTATTATCTCATTCCCAAATGGGTTCTGTTACTATAGCTACTGACATTAATCCATATTTATTTCTCAAACACAATAAAAGGTTCATTTACGATAAGTTTTGGTACAATCCCATCACAATAAATGCCCTCACCAATCGCTTCAAGACTAACTCCCTTTTCATCCATCTCAAATTTATTTTCCAAATGAATTTTTCTCAGATGTACACCTCCTTCAATATATTTTGACAATATTTTTCCTCATATAAGAAGGTACATCCAAGCGATGTGATTTCTTTATTTTAACCTTTGGAAGAAAAAGTTCATGAAAATCATTATATATCCTAACTTCATAATTTTCTAACAAATTTTTATCAAAGACCATCCTTTTTAAATAGTTTAGGTCATCTCTAGTAAATTCTTCATTTCGTTCAGTGAAGAAGGGTTCTTTGTTCGAACATATGAATACTGTCACCACACTATTATCTTGTGTATTTATTTCAAAAAATTTTATACCATCTTTTGACCCAATTTTATTAAGAGTACCTGAAAACAGCCTTTCTTTGAGTTTTTTTTTTCATCCACACCCCAAAAGGGTTTAGAACCAGCATCGTCCATTTCCGTCGTCCAGTGGAGATTTATACTGAGACCAATACAGGCAACTAAAGCCACATTTGGTGAGGGGGATGATTCTAACCGATAATTACCACCGAAAATCTCCTTCATCATTTCTTCTATTAATTCTCTTAGATTTTCTTCATCTCCTCGCTCAAACTGACCAACTGATATATATTTCTCTTTCTTTAACTTAGATAAATAAGATTTTTCTTTCATCTTCAAATCTTTAGCAAGAAATATACCCACATTTATCTTTCCAATCTTGCATAACTCAGAATAATAAAACATAAAATTAGATATGGCTTCAACCCCTTCATCTAAGAGCCATACAGTATCAAGGATATAGTTGAAAGTGAAAAAGGAGATGCATGTATTCCCTTTATCATTCTTGAGAGCTTCTATAATAATGGATTTATTCAAGTCTTTCTTCTTCTCTTTTTCTAATAGGGACTCCTCTTCTCTCTTATACTCCGACAGATGTGTTTCAGTTTTCTTCATATTTTCTAATATTTGTTGGGGGGGGAAAGGGTTTATATACCCTCGTTGCCCCTTTCCTGTTCCCCATTTTTGTATTGTTTTAACGCCTCAGTGTTATATACGACCATATGGTCATACGACTACACCTTTGTCATAAATGCACGGAGTAATAGTAGTTAGTGTTGGATTGTTTTTTGTTTTACAATAATATTTCAACCAAAACACCTCTTTCATTTGAACCTTAACTCCTCGGACTAGAGTGGACAGTAATTGTTGTTCTTGTTACTTTAACTGCTGGTGCTGGGATGGAGCTGGAAGTTTGGAGAATGTTTGTGCCGGGGGACTTTGTCGTTGTAGTAGGTAATATCACTCTTGGCAGAGCAACGACGTAGACCCCAAAGGTAGTAGCACTGCACAGCTGAGAAGCCTTGACGGCCATCCGAGAGATAGCCAGACATCTCTTTTCGAAGAGAGGGGTGACATTCTCCGAGTCCAACTATTTTGCCCAGGGAACATTTAATATTCTTATAGTATCGTTTGGTCTTGGAGGACCTCATGGCCTAACCTAGCCTGGCTGACAATTGAGAAGGGAAGGTCTGTCTCATTTATCTACTACTAATTTTTTTTTTCCTCAATAGGTTTAAAAAGCATTTATGATCCAAAAAGTCGCACACTAAAGGATTGAAAGGCATTTATGCTCCCCAAAAGAGTCTACTATGTAGTAGTGATCTACAGTAAGATGTAAAATAAAAAGCCAACTTTATTGATAATAACCTAATATAGCCACTTGCCAGCTAAAGGATGCGAAATATTAATTGTCTATAGTAAGATGTAAAATAAAAAATATTCATTTGCCCGCTAAAGAGTTAAGTTCAAATTGCTACAGAAAGTTAGGACGGGATCTCTGTTGTTGCTCTGCTAAAGAGAAATCTTCATAATCACCCCAGCCCAAACTTCCTATATTCCAATAACATTAGAAATGAAATATAGTTATTTTTTATTATAAAGAAAGAAACTAATTCTACTATATTATTCAACAACAAGGAATTAAGATTTGAATGTAAGAGACTTTTTGGTTGAATAATTTTATTGTATAAAAAGAAACTACATTATGCAACTAAGACAGAGGCGACTGGATAGTTGTATATAACTCTGAGGCGAAAATCAATTTCAGCCCACCTATCTAACCTATGACATTTTCAGGATTTGTCCATAAAGGTTCTGTTATTTCAGCTACAAAGATCAGATTATCATTATTTTTAATTGATATAATGAAAGGTTCATTAACAGTATATACTTTTACATTTTCATAGACATTGATAGTTGACTTTGATATCAATTTAAATTTATTTATTGAATAAATTTTATTTAAGATTATAACTCCTTCATCAACATAACTAGACATAAAATCTTTTTCCCTTAAATGATAAGGTGTATTTAAGCAATGTGAACTACAGATATTAAACTCAGGGAGCTGAACAATGCTTTGATACTCACATTCTTTGATTTCATAGTCAGTTAATAAACTTTCACCAAAGACTATATCTTTTAGTTGATTAAGATCTTCAATAGTATATTTTTTATCTCGTAAACCGAATAATGGTTTATTTTCAAACGACCACATTGTAAACAAAGTTATTATAATACCATTAGTTAATTTTATTTCGATAACCCTCACTTTTTTTACAACTCCTATTTTAGTTATTTTTCCTGACAACATCTTTGCATATTTTTTTGGTTTTCTCTGATTTATTTCCCAAAAAAGAAATTTACCACTGCTCCTACCCTCAGTGAAGTGCAAAAATAAAACTTATAAAAGGAACTATGGCAACATTTATTGAAGTTGCTATATTTAACTCAAATTTTTTTTTCGTTGTTTGTTCTACCACTACTCTTATATTTATCTCAGATCCTCGCTTAAATCATTTTATTAATATATCCTTCAACTTTGTTAACTCTGACCAATAAATATCATTCATCTTTAAGTCTTTAGCAAAAAAAAAAACAATTTTTTATCCCTTCATATAATTCTTTAAATGGAGGCAAATATTCAGATATAGATCTGAAATCTTTAACATTTAATTTCCAAAGAAAATTAAAAAGATGTTTTACAGAGAAGGGTGAGAAACATATATTTCTATCATTTATCTGAAAAATTTCCATCATCTTAATTTCTTTGTCCATTTCCCAAACTGGAGTTGCAGACCTATATATAGGTAAAGGTTCATCTTCTTTAGTAATAGATGAAATCAAGGATTCTATATCATCGAAATCTTCACAATCTATATTATCAAAATCTTCTTCATGGTTTAAAATACAGGGAATAAGTGATTCTATATCTATATCACACCCCTCTTTTTCTGTAATAGAGGGAACAAGTAATTCTATATCAGATTCCTCCATTATATTTTATCCTTTAAAAATAAAAAATATATATATACTATTTATTTTTAAATATCTAAAATAATACCCTTTCTATAGGGTCGAAGACAAAACGATACAAGAATGTTATGGATAAGATTCTCTTAGACTCAAAGAATGTCAATCTGGTCGTCTCTCAGATGGCCATCAAGGTTTCCCAGCTGTGCGATCGGAGATCTTTCCAATTGAAGAGTAAACGGAGAGGAGACGAGGTCGAAAGGCCAGACTTTACCAAGATGAATGTATTCATACAACTTTTCACCTAAGGGTGGGAAGAGAGGAGGTATATAGTAAAGAAACAAACGAACCATACAATTTACACAAAGATGTATGACCCAGAGATGAAGAGAAATTTCAACCCTTGCTGACCTATCTATCTGGTTGTCCACTAAAGGGCCGACTTCATATTTATATATTTAAATTTTTCCTTTCAATAATCAGAAGTAGAGTCTATTATTTTTATATACAGAAATATGATTTGAAAAAGGTGTCTGGTTTTAAAAAACAGTAACCGTTTTACTTTAAAAAATCATATGACCACACATTGTGACGAGAAGCCCTATAAATGTGACCAGTGTGATAAATGTTTCAAAATAAGAAAAAATTTAAAATATCACCAAAAAACATGAGAAAATCATTTGCCTCCTATGACAAGGTTTTATCGGAAAACACATCACAATACAAGAAATCTCCACCTCTGTGATGAATGCGGTCTTCTCTTCAACACTGGATCTTTATTCCAAATTCATAAGAAGAGTATCCATTTGGGTAAAGAGTTGGACTACTGCCACTACTGTGCTAAACCATTCTTGAACAAGTATTCAATGAAAGATCATCTCAGGACACATACAGGTGAAAAACCGCATCTTACTAGAGACAATTAATATTTCGCATCCTTTAGCTGGCAAGCAGCTATATTAGGTTATTATCAATAAAGTTGGTTTTTTGAATATTTTATATTTTACATCTTATTGTAGATCACTACTACACAGTAGACTCTTTTGGGGATTATCAACCCTTTAGCGGGCGACTTTTTTATTTTTTTGATCATAAATGTGAAAATCACTTAGTAGAGAAACTATGGAGACACTGAGCTGCCACTGAGAGAAGGGAAATCAACCCTGATAATCTAAAAAGGCACATATTTATCTAAAATATTGAAATATATAAAACTAAACTTATTATATAACATTCATCTATATTTGCGAAATGGAAAAAAAAATAAGTATATGTTTTGATTATGATAGAAGATAGAATAATTCAGTTGTTGAAAAACAATGAAGAATTAGTAGATAAAAAGAAATAAAATAAGCCAAGAAAAAAATATTGATAATATATGCTGTTTTAAAATAATATGGAGGACAATAGATATTTGAAAAAGTTTTTTTTATGAAAAAAAAAAAAGCAGAAATGAGAAAAACTATAAGACCCTGGTGAGCTGGAAACAAAAAATTATACAAAGAAAAACAATAAAATCTATTGGAAATGAGAAAATACATTACTGATATTCATAAAATCCTGATAAAAGAACTATTGCTCTCCTAGGGGTGTTTAGTATTTTTGAGAGCCAATTGTTAGTTTTATACTAGAGTACCTTATTAGTTTTTTTTTTCTCTTTTCCTTTTTCTTATTCTTTTATAAACCTTTTTCATTCGTTTATTTTTTCAATTTTGCGTTCTTTAACAACAATTTATATAATAATCTATACAGAATATTTGTTATTTTTTACTTGAGTGTCATCTGAAGAAGAAGAAGAAGAAGAAGAGGTGGAAGAGACAGAACAATCAGATGAAGAACCTTCATTTTCTTCCGATAGCCTCTTTTTTTTTATTTCTAATATTTATATCAGCTTCAGGAGGACCAGTCTCTTCCTCTTCTGATTGTCTAATTCTTTTCTTTCCTGAAGGTTCCTTTGATGTTGATGGTCTGCTTTGATCATTCATCATTGAAAACATATCTAAATCCAAACCAAACTCAGTGCTAAAAATATTTGATCATAGTGTTGCCAATATGTTAGTGCGCCCCTTTTCAAAAGAATAGTTACTGAAAAATTTTCAGATACAATAGGGCTCAAATTTACCTGATGGTACTATTATGCCAGTGGGATTGAGATTTTTTTACTATTAATACCATGCCGATAAGCAAACCAAATTAGTATTTGGCAAGCTTTAGATGAAGAGTATAATAATAGTAATTTAGTTACAGAACGGTCTTCTTATATAATCTAATGTAGAAAAACACTCAAATGTTTGAATAATAACTACTTTTTTCCCTTCTTCCAAAAAAGCTAAAAAAGATTAAATTTAACAATATTTAATTAAATATCTAAAGTTTTTATCAAATCATATAAACTATCAGAATATTGACATATCTGATAAATAGGAAGAATTTTGAACTGTTGAATTTAAAAGATTTTCACAATTTTGAACATTTGAATATCTAGTGGAGGGGATGCTTTCATTTGAAAAGGGGAGGGTATATGCGTGGTTTCCGATGGAGGGGGTGTATTGTGTTGTATTTTGTGTGTTTTCAAAATGATTTCCACCGGGTTGATTTTGAACATAAAAATAACTGTTAACAGTGGGAAAATTTTGAAGAGAGAGACTATTTTGAATTTCTAAGTGATTTTCAGTTGGGATATTTTGAACAGTGAAGGGGATGTTTTGATTTGTGGTTAGGTTTGTAAAGGGGATGGTGTTTTGAAAATAAAGGTATTTTATGTAAACATAATTTTCAAGAGGAATTGTATTATTAGTAGATGGGTTGTTTTGAAGTTCTTCTTGAGGGGATAGTTCTTGAGATCGTAGGGAACTTCTTTTGGGTCGTCTCAGTAATGTTTTCTTCTGTTGTCTTGGTTGTGTTATATTCTTTGGTGGCCGTCCTCTCTTTTTTTTATATGGTGATGGCTGTAGTGGGGGTGGTGGTGATGATAGTGACGGTGACTGTTGTGGCTGTGGTGACGACTGTTGTAGTGGTGATAGTGGCTGTGGTGGCGGCAACGATGGTGGTTGTGGCGGCGATAGTGGCTGTGGTGGCGGTGGGGATGATGGTAGTGATGTTGACGGCGATGGTGGCTGTGGTGGGAGCGGTGATGGTGGTGGTGGGGATAGTAGCTGTGGTGGTGGTGGCGACGGGAACGGTGGAAGTGGTGGTGGTAGCAGTAAATATTTTTTATTGTATATTTGGAGTTTTGTATTTTTTTCAATTTCTTTCTATTTATTTTTTATTTTTTTAAACTTTTTGAATTTTTTTAATAAAAAAATGAAATTCTTTTAATACAAAAACTATGCACTTCCGGCGGTGGGGACCTTTTTCTTAATTGATTATATTTTTTAATTTGTTTAATGATCTTTGTAAGTTTCATGCACTTATCACAATATCCTGAAAAAAAAATAATAATAATTTAGTTTGTGCTCTGTCATAATTTTTTATTTAGTCCTTTAGTGAGCAAGCGATTGTATAAAAATTTCAATAAGGTTGATTTTTAAATATTTTTTTAAAAAAGACTGCTATTTCACCCACTATATTGCTGATAAAATAGTATGTTTGTGTATTTCCCCCTAAGATTAGCATAATTTTTGCCCAAAAGACCGTTTTTGGACTATAGAATGTAAAAAATCTATGAATATTGAGAAATTGTATAAAATCTGACATATATAAAAAAAGGCATATATGGTTGATCCATAAATATTTATCAGACTCTAAAATAGTAGGGCGTATCGAAGCCAGTACAGGTGACGAACAGATTAACCTTTTAGCGGGCAAGTAGCTATATCAGGTTATTATCAATAAAGTTGGTTTTTGAATATTTTATATTTTACATCTTACTATAGACAATTAGACAGTAGACTTTTCTGGGAATCATAAATGCCTTTCAACCCTTTAGCAGGCAAGTGGCTATATCAATAAAGTTGGTTTTTGAATTTTTTTTTTACATCTTACTATAGATCATTAATACACAGTAGACTTTTTTTGGGATCATAAATGCCTTTCAACCCTTTAGCGGGCGATTTTTTTGGATCATAAATGCCTTTTAAACCTATTAGGGAAAAAAAAATTAGTAGTAGATAAACGAGACAGATCACAACACCACATTCCTTCCCTTCTCAATAAGCAAGATAATTGTTAGTTAGGCTAGGCCATGAAGCCCAAGACCAAACGATACTATAAGAATATTAAATGTTCCCTGGGCAAAATATTGTTGGACTCGGAGAATGTCACCCCTCTCTTCGAAAAGAGATGTCTGGCTATCTCTCGGATGGCCGTCAAGGCTTCTCAGCTGTGCAGTGCGATGATAGAAGATCTACTCCAAAGAGAAGTGAAAGGAGGCCAGACTTTACCAAGATGAATGTGTTTGTACAACTCTTCACCCAAGGGTGCGAAGCGAGGAAGAGGAGGACAAAACCCACCAACTTGGCGATGGATGGGACGTGGAGTAAACGGTTCGAAAGTATCTCCTATCCTTCTTCTGCTCTTCGATACCACTCGGACTACAATTGCGCCAACGTGTTTCCTTAATAACTTGGAGTTGAATTTCGTATCTCGTCAGCGACGCGCCATTCCCTTCTACCTATCCAAGATCGAGGCGACAGCAGCGCCCACCATCGTCTATGCACTTCAGACTCTCATCAACGGGTGGAAGTACGTCGGAAGAACGTACTCCGTGGACCAGTTAAACGAATTGAAAGACCGACACTCGGAGTTCGTCGAGCAACACAGACAACACCTGCCACGACAACAACCGACATTTAGGTTATTACCGGTGGAGTATCTCCGCTACTACTATTTTCTCAGACGGGAGTACTCTGAGTCGACGAAACTTAGAAATATTCCACTGGCTCCCTCCAACACGATTAAGGTACATTACTTAGATTTCGATACGGTCGGAGTGAAGGGTATATGTCACGACCTGGGCATCAACCTGGAACCCAAGGAACAAGAAGGATGGGACTTCGTCTTCGACACGAAACTATTAGCTCGCATGGGAGGTAAGAAGTGGACGTTCGACCGCTGCGTGTCAGCCGACGGAGTGGCGTGTTCAGTTAGGAGGAAAATTAACGAGCTCAGAGTACTACCTTAAAACGTACGTGAAACACTACGAGACGGTATGGAAGGTCAAGACTCCGAGAAAATGGAGGAGGGCCAAGTTTCGAGTCTACTGTCTGACACATTCGTAAACAAGGTTTTGGGAGACACTAAGAAACCATTCCACGTAGCGTACGGTTCAGCCAAGTTTTCTTGTACCGGGAGGGGGAGGGAACATTTTGCCTCTCCTAACACTAAATTTGCCAGAGTGATGAAAGAGAGAGGAGCCGGTTCGACAAACTTCACTCTCGGAACACGTCGAAAGTCTGCCACAGATGCATGGGACCTCTGAATATCGTAGGATTTAAGAAAGATGAGGAGGGGAAGAAGAAGGAGGTGTGCTACCTTCGGGGTCTACGTGAGTGATATTACCTACAACGACAAAGTCCCCCAGCACAGAAACATTCTCCAAACTTCCAGCTCCATTCCAGCGCCAGCAATTAAAGTAACAAGAACTACTTTTTGTCCAATCGGTGGAGCCTTTCTGGATAGAGACTATAATGCAGCAGCCAATATTGCTCAACAACTCTTTCTAGCGGCGGCACCGTCCACTCTAGTCCGAGGAGTTAAGGTTCAAATGAAAGAGGTGTTTTGGTTGAATTATTGTAACACAACAACAACAAAAAACAATCCAACACTAACTACTACTACTCCGTGCATTTATGACAAAGGTGTAGTCGTATGACCATATGGTCGTATATAACACTGAGGCGTTACCTTAAATGAAGAGAGAAGAACCTTTAAACTTAGACCACTAAACCCTCTATATATATATGAGGCACTTCCTTCTGAAGAGGTATGGTTATAAAGTCTATAATCCTATATAAAAGTAAGATTTTTTGGAGGAAATGCTTATTGACTGTAGTGAGGCAACTGGCCAACCAATAAGCACGCTAGAATTATGGTGTCCCACAGCCAATCAGAGCACAGCAGGATAGTCAGTCACCGCCCCCTGCTGTCTATCTCATCCTTGGTCTCCCCCCCCCATCACCAAATACACACCCCTATAATAGTCTGAAAAATAATAAGAATAATATGAAAGAAAGGTTACTTGAAAGTAATTAATATTATTTAGAAATGTTGATAAAAATAGATTCCATAAATATAAAGAATATCTTTAATTCTTATTTACAGATTCTGATGAAGTCATATCGAAAAAATAAGTAATTCCCTCTCTTATTTTTATTTCTTCCTATCCTTACTTCTCTCACCTGCCCCTCCCTCCCTCTCTCTCTTTCTATATCCTATTTTACCCATCTTCACACTACTTTAACCCCCTCCCCCCCTTTCACCCTTTGTCCTCTACTGCATGACCATCCGCCTTCTTGCTTCTCAGGACCAGTTCCAAATAAGGAACAGCATATTACCACCCTTCTCACTTGTCATTCATCTTAAAAATATTCCATAAATATAAAGGATATCTTTAATTCTTATTTACAGAATTTGATGAAATCATTCTGTTTGCCTAAATATCAGTCATACTGGAATAATCAATAGGATTAATACAATAAAATGAATTTCCCAATTATTTATTTTGATAATGGTCGTATATAACACTGAGGCGTTATCATTTCGGATTACTCACTACTTTATATGAAGTGATCTGATAACTTTTAAATTAATAGTAATGTCACTGTCTTTTAAAGAACCTGATGGTTTCAATAATAATTATTTTGATAAGGGAAATTTATGGGCAATACATATGAAGATCCCTAATAAAAACACCTTTGCTATATCCAAATTAAAGTGGAAATATCATAAAATTTATATAGGATATACTTTTATATGGGTGTTGTTTTTTTCATATATATGTTTCCCTGATAGTATAAAAAATCTCTCATATGTATTATATTTCAAAATGGACTCTTTGGGTGTTATTACTTTTCTTTTTTTTATATTTCTCAATTCTCTTTTAGTTATTAAAAATATTGTAATATATAAACCCTCCTGGATTCTTTCAAATATAACAGGGTGTATTAATATTTTTATTACTATTAGTTATTGGTGTCTTGTCTACCCCCAGAGTGAGCATAAAATCGGATTTATAAACATTACCAAACATGTTATTCCTTTTATTTTTACAATACTTAAAATAATTATATCGTGCACCGAGACGAGTTTTTCATGCATACCAACCTTCATTATATGTTGCAATATATATGCTTTTTACATCGATATTATATGTAATTGACCCATTTCTTAAAAAGAACTTAATTTATCCACAATTAGGTTAGAATAATCCATTTCAAACTGGTCTTTTATTCAGTCTTATAATCTTTATAGTAGTACCAGTATTACATTTTGGAATTTGTATAATCAATTTATTAGTAAATAAATTATATGATTATTATATAGTAGATAGAAATAATTCTAATAGAACAGAACTTGTAGAATATTGAAACTAAAAAAAATGTCTAGTGATCCAACAAGACCCTTCTATATTATAGTAAGAGGTGAACAGTGTTCATCGTTTATTTTTGGAACCGTTTTGAAAAATTTATTTTATCTTACAATTATTCTATTAATACTGCCTATTTTTTTCGGAACTGTCATCTCATATTGTAAAATACCAACTATTAACTATGAAAAAATTATGGATGTCACTAGATAAAATAAAAGGATGTTTTAATTCTTAAAAAAAAAAAAAAATGAGTAATATTTATAAAGAAGAATTAGATAAAAATGAAGATGAAGATTATTTAGAAAAAGAGGACGAAGAAGAAGAAGAAGAAGATGAAGAAGAAGAAGAGGATGAAGATGAAGACGATTATGATGATTATGAAGAGAAAAAAGAAATAGAAGAAAATCTTGAGAAAATAAATGATAATCCAATGAAAAAGAAATTAATTCAGCTTTATTTTAATATTTTCAAAAAAGTATTATCTAGTACAGTTGGTACAAAGTTATATGAAGCTATGATACATCCCCTAGTCTTAAATTTAAATAAAATAAAAAATAATAAGGAAATAGATGATTTTCTTTGCAATATAGTTAATGAGTTAATAAATAATCAGAAAATTGAAGAGGAACTTTCTGATATCTTTTACGCTACTTCTGAGGAAATAGAAAAAGGAGAATCAAGTTCATGTCAGATTTTTATTAAATGTTTTGGGAGCGGTCAAAGACAAGAATATGAAAAAGAAAATGTAATCAATTTTATTTAATTTATATGTTTGGCCAATTATTAAATTACTATGTCCATCAAATTCTCCTCTAGAAAATGGCATTGAAAGTGTTTTAGGAGTAGAATTATTAAAAAAAATAGTTTCATTAATCCTTAAAGATTTTCATCCACAGTATGAAATTTCGTCTAAGTACTCTCACAATGTAGAATATGGTGAAAAAAATTTAAAATATATTCGAGAAAGTAGATTTTTGGCGATTAATAACGCTCAAGAAAAAATTACCAAAGAAATGATAATTCAAAAATATAATAATAATTATGATGGCATAATGAAAGATAATGGTAAGAAAAATAAAAATACACTAATGACTCGAGATAAATTTAATTCACTGGAAAATTTTATCAACCAAATACTAACTATGGAGTATTATGGCTTTGTAACTAAAGGTATGTTTTTAACAATTTTGCGATTTATTTTTCATATTTTAAATACAGGTAATGTTATTAATTATCTAAAGAAATCTCCAGATACGACCATAAATTACATTGAAAATTTTAATAACTCACAAACTATAAAGGAACATATTAACAATAACGATTTAGGAAAAGAAGAAATATTAAAACAAATAATCAAATTCAATAAAATTAAAGAATTTAATGAACTTATACATACAATAGGAAATGAACCTGATAAACTTAGAATCCTTTTGACAAATCTCTACGATGTTGCCGTTAAACTTATTATCGAGAGTAAACGAAAAGTTAAATGACTTTAATAATAGTGATGATAGTTATAATAAAAAGGAAAGGGAATATTTTGATGTTATTTTGACCGATTTAATAAAAGTATAATTATGGGACAGAAATTTTTAGTCTGAGTGAAGGATATGAATTATCTTCACTTCTAACAGAGTATTCATGCATAGAATTATTTACAGATATATTCCTTACTGAGCTAAATAAGAGGAAAAAAAAAATCCCAATTTTCATCTTATATGATAAAAGAGAAAATATTATAATATTCCCTCAAACAATATCTACCGAAGAAAAGACTAATACAATTCTGTTATCTAAAAGTTTAAAATCACCTATACAAAATGGCATCGAAGGTATACAAATTTCAGAAAAAGAAAATGCAATATTCTTAAATATAGAATATATTAATGAAATTATTCCTACTGAGGTAGATGATCTTTATGAATTAACTAAATGGTTTTGAAAAAACTTTTTTAAAGATGAAGATTTTCATAAATTTATAGGTTCTTATAATGGTAGGAATGGAGATCTTTCTATGAATAATTTAATCATAGAAGCTTATATTAAAACTCTTTTGTAAAGATTTAATATTAAAAAAATTATAGATTTCATTAATAACTATAATAATTTAATTATTATTTATATCAAAATTATTACATTTATACGACTTATTTTGATTTCACTAGCTCAGTATTATAAATGTACCTTTAATCAAGAAAAATATAATAAATTATCAGATGATTTAGGAATAATTTTATCTTTCAGCTCAAGTACACATTTTAAGGAAATAAAGGGTAAATATTTCACAGATGAAAATAAAGAATACAGAAAATCGGTGAAAAGGAAAAAATCTACTACTTTTGAATATGACTTAAACCATAATCTCAAAGAGAAATTAAATTCTAACTGTAAAAAAAAAAAAAAAGACGAATATCACTTGTTATCAGACTTTAGATAATTTTTAGGATGGTAAAATAATAAAAAAGATTATTCCCTTTCTGATTCTATTAATTAATATGGATTCAATATTGAGACAAATAAATTTTATAAAAACTTCCATAGTAAATGTATGCATACAGTTGAAAATAGAGGTTAAACGGGATCCCCTATATCTTGTAAAAAATGTTTTTAAATTAAAAAATTTGAATCCTACGGAGGAAACAATAATAAAGTTGGCAAGAAGGAATAAAGTTTCAAATGAAGAGATATTAGAGGTTCTTAAGAAAGCTAAAGGGAGTAAAAAAAGAGATATATTTTCTTCACATAAACAGACGGCTATATCACAAAAATGCGCAAGGATATTATCAGTCCCAGTTTATTGCCATTCGTCAATCGACGTTACCCTAAAAATACATGTCTTATTTTTGATAATGGTATTATTATGTGTGTAGGGATTAAATTTAATATCAAATCTTCTATTGAAAACAATTTACAAAAAATATCTAATGTATTACAATCACCTATTCGCATAAAAAGCGGTTCTATAGTAAATATTGTAGTTAGTTTTAGATTACCTTTTAATTTGAATTTTACTAAATTAAAAAGATTTTTGATGTACACGGTGTTGTTTACACAAATAATAATAATACGTTTTTTTTTTTTTATAAAAATACTGGTACCAATAAAACCCTTAATTGGAGAAAATGTATTATTTGAGTTTTATGATGAAATGTTACCAATAACTCATGAACATTATAGGGTTGTTATACTCTTACTTTCTGAAAACGGAGTGTGTGTCTTGTTAGGGAATCAGAGTTTTCAAGACTGGCAAATACAACCTAAAATATTGATGGGCCTCTTTATCCACTTTAGTAAAGGAAAAAATTCACTTACTGAAAGTGAGGTAGAACACATTGTATCCTCCTTTGGTTACAGAAGTTTAGACTGGTATGGTAAGATTAACATTTTTATAAAAAATACTGTAAATCCTGTCAGAAGAAAATTCAAATAAAGAATATCAAAAATCCTTTTTATTTTTAAGACAAGAATATTACACGCCCAATACAATATTTCCTGATAATAAAAACTCTCTAAGAAATTTAATTAAAGATGGATCAATGAAAATTATACATCCGGAGAAACATAGAAAGACGATTATGATATCTAAAGATTTTGCACAAAGAATTAAAGCCAACAATCCAGGTAACCCAGAAGGACACTGGGGCTCTTATCGTTCAAGATACAAGCAAATGAATGACATTAGAAAATTTTCACAATTAAAAATGATACAAGAACTCTGTAATTTAATATCCACAGAAGATGAAAATTTTCAAAAAAAATATTGTTGTAGATGTAATATTGAATAAACATATTTTCTAAAAGATTATAGTTTCTGTATCATCCTATAAAAAAAATGATTGTAAAATTCCACGAATGGGAACCTACTTTGGAAGAAATAACTTTATTGAAAACTTTTAGAATATCAAAAATTACTAAAAATTTAAGTCTAGCTAAATATAAAAAAAAGCTTGTATTTAACAGTTACTCAAATATAGATTTAGATTTAGAATACAAAGATATCTTTAGATATACATTGACCTTTTGTCCAGTAATTATCCATGGTTTGCCATCTCTTACTCTTCATATTACATTTTATAATATGACCACGGTAAATAGATGGCTCTGTTTTGTAAATAATCGCCTTCTTTTCTCGGATACTGTACCAAGTTTTTCTTTATTTCATTCAAATTCTGAGAATGGTTTATATTGGAAACCTGAAAGATATATATTCTTTCTAACTAAAGAAAATTTTATACGGAGAAAAAATAAAACTTTTTATATATCTTTTGATTCCTATTATGTAAATATGGAAAAGGGCCAATTACAAAAACTTACCCCAAAAATTTATACTTTTAATATTATCATTTTTTTTTAAATATAGTGATATAAACATCAACACCATTGTCTGTGGAATCCTTTCATATTTTGAAAAATATATTTTACATATAGAAATGGAAATTATTGGATTAACAGATGTGGATAGAATCGAAGAAAAATATCCACCATATTTTAAAATTTTTTGCAAAGTTTTAGATTTTACCCTTACAAAACAAAATATAAATTATTATTCACCTTTAATTTTTTCATCGAATCCATTCGGTAAAAATAGCACAATTCCTCCTTCTCCTCTTCTTTCTCCGCCCTCTTTTTCCATGTCAAAGTTTGTTGAAAAAATGAATATTTTTACAAATACTGGTTTTATTATGGCAAAGACGATAATAAACGAAAAGGGGGAACAAATCTATGATAATGAAATAAATATAATTAGACCATTAGGTGTATTACCATACAGACTCTTCAAGATAAATATAATAAATAATAATATAACCCAAAACAAAAGGTATATTTGTTATATGATTAATAAAGAATATTTCAATTTTAAATATAATATTTTCATACAAGATACAAATAAAACAAACTCAAATTCAATTATCGCATCAGCATTTCATAATAATCTACCTTTTGAAAAGAGATATTTAGTATTTGGATTGTCTAAAGAACCAGGTTACCTGTACGATATAAAGGATAATATCAAACTTTTAAACACATTGAGTGAATTAAGTTCCAAGATATTTCACTGGAAAGATTTGACTTATCTTGCCTTTTTGAAAGTGAGACAAGGGGGTGAATTTTCTTTATATATTATTACTATTATAAAAAATATAACAGAGTTACTAGTAATGGATACTCTACTGATAATAGTATTAGTAAGCTTTATAATTTATCTCATAATAACATTGTTTCTAAGAGAAAAAGAACTGACACCATGCTCTTTACATGAGAAATTTATGTTGAAATTGCTAAATCATGAAAAATTAACACCGGATAATATGAAAGCTAAAATTGACAAAGTGATCGAGGCAAGACAGATGGCCAATATCACTGATATAAAAACCCTACCAAATTATGATTATTTATCAATGGACGGTAACGAATTTAACTTACCAGTCAGAGTTAATAAAGATAAAAATAATGAAATTTTTGCCACTTATAAATCTTCGGTTAAAAAAAGGTCATTAAATGAAATTAAAAAATATATTTTTTCGCAAAAAAAACCATCGTACTTTGGATCGTTATCAGATTCTACCTCAAAAAGATGTGAAAATCCGGTGGAAATAGAGGAAGAACATGTAACTACGACTGTCAGTTATTTTGTTCAGACGATAATGCTGTCGCAATATCTGGTATTTCTGCCGTATATGGTGATCAGTTACTTCACAAAGAAAATAAATATTGTTATAGTGTTAAAGATGGAAAGGAGAAGGAGGTAATAAAATGTTCAATTCACACAGGTCAACTGGTTTATTCGGTTAGCGAAAAAAAAATTACATGTCATTGTAAGTATCCTTTCTTATTTGGAGGTGACCATTGTGACACAAATATAGCATGTCTCCACGATCCTAAAAAATATAGATATAACCCCAACTGGGAAAATAAAGTTTTTTTTTAAAGGATGAAAGAAATGGTGACAGTAAAATTATTCGACATGAAGATATAGCTTTGACTCATTTAATTCAGAATTTAAATGATTCTTCACTAAGAGAATACATTAGAAAAATTAATGTTAAAAATTATTTTTTAGAAAATAGAATATCCTGCGAGTGTGAAGGGCAGCTAGACTATCTCGGGAATGCGCTTCTCACTATCGTCCAGTCCAATAAAGAGTACACTGATTTTACAAAATGTCAGGTGAATCCATGTGTTTTGACTTATGTGGATATGACGAAGGTTGCAACTTATCAAACCGACGATTATGTCTGTGTACCAAAGGACGATTTTGTGAACGTAGTACCCGGTAAAACGGATACTCCCATTGCCTCCGTGGGTGTTCCTCTCTTTGGTATCCGATCGAGACACGTGGAACCTATTGTGACCTCTAGATCTTTGAAGAATATCTCCGAATTCACACGGGAGAATGTTGAACTTGTCACAACCTCCGTCGGTCCGATAGTGCTTCCAAAAAATGCTGATCATTCCGATAAAAACAGAATCGTTCTTTATATATCACCTGATCAACTAAATATAGGAAATAGCAAAACTATATCCGATAAATGGTTTGGAACACCGGCTTGGTATAACATGTATGGTGATTCCCTCCCAAACATTACAAGAAACCCCATCAATGCAACCTCAGCCTTTTCTATTTTTCCCGTTGAAAATATTCTGGGTAACTTTACCCCTCAGAACCCGCTAGATTTTCATCTACTTTCTGCCCAGGCTCTGGAAAATTCGAGAATGATTTCGGGTATCGTTGTTGGAGGCCACGAGAATCTGTTCCATTCTATTTTTGAGGGGGAATCATACACCGGTAGTAATAGGAAAATTAAAAACATGAAAATATTTCAAGAAACGAGACTAAATTTGGGCAAGATAATGCTATCTTCCCGAATCCCCTCTCGAAATGATCACCCTTTTTAAAAAAGGTCAGTTTATTATCTCCACTGGGGGGATATAACTGAAAATAATAAGTATTTCAAATCGGCAGCAATGATAAGAAATTACAGAACCTACGGATTATTAGCCTCTTTAAGCAATATTGCTAGAGATTATGATATTAGTCCCCTAAAAAAAATCTCGTCTCTTGTGCAAATGTGCTTTCCTACCTCTTTATACACACTAACCGAAAGTGAACACTTTTATCCTAATTCCTTCAAAATAGAAAATTCTCTCAATTTGGATGTTCCGCTAAAATCGAGTGACACCTTTGAAATATCCTTTAACTCTTCAAGAGATAAAATTTGCAATATTCGTCAAAAAAAAAGATTTATATATATCACAGAATCAATTAAATTTTTCAGATTTATACGATAATGTAGAATTATTTGGAAGAGGTCTCAGACTCGAATCCAGTCTATATGATAATAATAATGATAATATAGGAAATTTGACAAAGAAAAGGATTATTCCATTGAATTTGCATCATCCACTGGCTGTCTGTGACGAGATTCATAATATGGATGAATCAAGAGAGACATTAACTTTATATAAAAAAATGTGTGAAATTAGCAGTTCAATATCATGGCTTAATTGTTACGATACTAGTGTTTATAATATCGATTATCTATTTTCTAACTAGTTTTTTTTCTTTCTTTTTTTGTATTCATATTTCCAAATTTCATTTAATAAATCAAATTCATCTTTGGAAATCTTTAAAAATGATGATGATGAAGGTTTTTCAGGCAAGGGTAAAATAAAACAACCAGGAATATGATGAGATATATAAATATTTGTTTGACTGGAGATTTTCAAGCACATTCATTATGAAAGAGAATATAATTCTTAAATGTTCAGGTTTATTTACTCTAGCAAAATATGTCAAGTTAAGGAAGTTAAATGAAATTAATTTTAATAATTATAAATTATTTATTGATGAAATGTACAAAGATTATGAGTTGGGAATATGCAACTCATCGGGATGGTCGGTCGCCTGCGTAGATGATAAGGAGACAGATCCTAGTGAAATTCTCTGTAGTATAAGCCAAAAGACGCTACTGACGATTGATGGCGACGAGCTTCATAATTTGTCACTTTATACCCTAAATGCCGAGCATACATCGATGGCGAACACCACGCTGGAAGTGAATCGTGATGGTGAGAGCTTATCGATAAAAGTGAATAACATTTTTACTCTTAAATCTATATGTCTTTTTTTAAAGAATAT
Source organism: Coenobita brevimanus (assembly GCF_032717465.1). Taxonomy (NCBI): domain Eukaryota; kingdom Metazoa; phylum Arthropoda; class Malacostraca; order Decapoda; family Coenobitidae; genus Coenobita; species Coenobita brevimanus. Next base: position 3,036 of record NW_027644874.1, on the reverse strand, counting down.
GTTAATAAATAAATATAATTTAGAAAAACGTGAACTTTCTAAATCTATTTTTAATGTGGAAAAGGAAGAGAAAATCTTTGAAGATTTTTATACTTTTTCCAGATACAGTTATTGTACTATATTTCTTTTGTTCTTCAACAGGATAATAACAAAAACATTCAAATCTGTTTATCCAATAAATATTATTGAGGTTTATATTCCCAAACATTTTATTAAAATTCATCTTTGTAAAGGCATAGCAAAATCAGCAGATGATTCAACAATAAATTCCTATTTCAATTTAATTTCCATTCACATTAAACAAACTCTGGAATATAATCTAAAGCATGAAATAAAACAGTGTGGGTTTCTTACTGTATAAGGATTATTTTCCAATTGACTATTTGGAAAGAGTTGGGATTTCAGTCTACACATGTTAATCACGGATCTTTATTATGCAGTGTCTGAATTTCTTGAAGAATGTGTTCGCCATTTAGATGTTTTACAAGAGTTTGGATGTATGGTTCTGGAAATCAACGAAAATTCCTTTCTTCAGCTTCCAGAGAAATGGCGAGGGTCCATCACCGAGCTCATTTCTTCCAGTGAATTCAAAATACCGAATACCGGTCATGTTGCTAAAATAAAACTGTACTATTTAAATTTAGTCAATGAATATACATTGATGATAATAAAGCTTATAGATTTATGGGAATCTCTAGCTACATCTAGAAATAAATGAGTTTTTTTAGATTTTTCTTATTATTTTACCTTCGCTATGTTTACAAAATCTATTATTCAGACCTTGATTAACTATTACGCCCTGACAGTCTCGGATACTAAAATATTATTGGGTATTTTTTACCATATTAAATATAATGACAAATTATTAAAAGAAATAAAAGATTTTCATAGAAATTTACTTAAATAATAATATGAATCATAAAGATACCCTTTTTCTAACCGGCTATACTTATAAAGAAGATGAGGCCCGAGAATCTGCTATGGAATGTCGATTGGCAGAGCAGCTTGAGAAAAATGAATATAGAATTATGGTGAACGATGAAATAACGACCGAATTGGTCAAGAAAAAGAGGGAACTTATAGATTTAGAGGAGTTGCGATTGAGATATACTACCTTGCGAATCATAATAAAATCAATAATAAAGATGACAATGGAGAGTATTTGTAAACGTCACCAAGCCATTAATAGTGGACATTTAAATAATCTCATAGGAAAATATCTACTGATTTTAAATAAATGTGAGATTATCACTAATTATCTCTTATTGGATGATTTCACCGTTGAAGAAAAGAAAAATCAGACAGAAGAGGGGGAGAAAAAAGATGAGGAGAAAGAAGTATCATTTACTAGAAAAAGATAAATAATCAACAATAAACCTAATTATGCAGAACTGCGTAAAAGCATCGGGACAGAAATTAGGAATTGGAAAAAATGACAAAATCAGCAAGTCTAGTAATATCTTCTGAAAAGTATTTCAACCACTGGTTAAACTGAGCATGCGAATCTATTAAAAGTTTTAAATAAACAACAATCTTATATTGACAACGATCTCCAAATATCTGTAATTTCTTTTTTATCTTTTCCTCTTTTTCACTTTTAAGATGGGAGTGAGACTTTGTAGAAAATCCTGGTCTAAAATTAGAGGCCCATATTTCGATTGGATTGATTTTCTTTGTAAATTCCTGCATATTTTTCTTAATTTCCATCTGATGAGATGTGAGGACTGGTAAAAAACGAATTTCGTAATTCATATCGAGAAAAGTTTTTTCGTTTACCTTAATAATTTCATATTCTTAAATATCTCGGTGAGATCTTTATCTTTATACTCGATTAATGCTGCCAAATTGAGCATGGCACTTTTTGCCAGTTCATTTCCTATAAACATCACATCGAATTTTTTAGAAGTCCGGTTTAAAAGCTCGAGACCGGCTATAAAAATTCTAGGATATTTTTGATAATATAGAAAACCAATACTCAAAGTTGGATATGTGTCCATACCACGAAAAAATTTTTTTTTTTATTAATTAACCCTTTAGCGGGCAAGTGGCTATATCAATAAAGTTGGTGTTTGAATATTTTTTTATTTTACATCTTACTATAGACAATCAATATTTCGCATCCTTTAGCTGGCAAGTGGCTATATTAGGTTATTATCAATAAAGTTGGTAAAACAAAAAACAATCCAACGCTAACTACTAGTACTACCACTACTCCGTGTATTTATGACAAAGGTGTAGTCGTATGACCATATGGTCGTATATAACACTGAAGCGAGCTGACCTATCTGGTTGGCAGTTGGCTGCCCGCTAAAGGGTTAAGGAAATTTTCTTCCCTCATAATTGTGGAGAAATTGGATGAGGCAGATTCGAAACCCATAGATACTCTGTTCTGTGAAATCTGATCCGTCATTTGACGAGTAAAGGGGTATGCTCCATAGGAATATCGACTGCACATTGGCCAGGAATTATCCATTCTAAAAAGCATCCCACTTCCATAATGCTTGAAAAAAAATCTAAAGACGGAAGCCGGATCCGAGAAATCGGTTTGAAAAAAATCCAAGTCGTAGGTTTCGTTTGGCGAGCGACACGAAAATCCATCCAACCAACCCTCTTTATTATTTTGATGCCAAGGCCTGTAACCGCATAAATACCCTCCTAGGCCGCAAGTCCCTTCACTTACAACTTGTCCGGATTCGTAGCCATAACGACAGGGTAACTTTATCGGATAATTATGAACGAAGGATAATTTCCCCTTTCCTTTCATTTCGTGGCGGTGGGCGGGAGTCGCCCAGCTGCAAGATGATATCGCTCGGCCCGTCGTCCCGAGAATTGAGCATATTTGCCCTGATGGTGCTGGGACCCACGGTGACTAAAGATTCGAGTAAACGCGTCCTTCGGGGATTCGTCAGTATTCTGGAATGGGGAACGTTGTAGTTGGTATTTGTGTAGTCAATGGTAAAAAAACTGGTAGGATTATTCTCTGGAAACGGAGTGACGATCTGCCTTCCGTATAGATAAGACATATGTTCTTGGTTA